>NC_084631.1:15699338-15999338 GCF_033978795.1 Nerophis ophidion | reverse complement strand
TTAACTCTTAGCTCAATTTTCCAAACTACACACACTCAAGGGATTAATGAAAATGTATAAAATCAAGTACAGTGGTCCCTATACTCTAATTGTTTTAGGACAGAGCTTATAACTCCTAGTTCTTTTTTTGCATCAAAATAGCCGTACCTTTAAATTACTGGTAAAAGTAAAATATACTAACCCAGTTTAAGAAAGTGTTCCCTGTTGAAATCTCACAATGGACCTGTTCGAGGAGTCAGTGGTCTTGTTCTCGCCAGACAGGTATAAAAACACTGAGAAAATGGTTTCCTTATTATCGAGTGGTGTTGATTTGGAAGCTAATGTCTACTTTTAATGTTTTTTGCGATGGAGTGTTGACTCCTTGAAAGCCCATTTGCATCGTTGTGGATTCAATGCATCCCGAAATAAAAAAGATCTTGCCGCGTGGGAAATAGGAGTCCAAGAGGTGAAGGAGGAAAAGCTGAGGACTACCAAAAAGTAAAATATACTGGTAACTTTTTGCCTGACCCTCTCTTTATTTCTGACGGTTGGGTATAAGAAAATGATGGCATGAAGCTCTGGCCGCCTCCCATGTACTTTGATATAGGCATGTACCTTGGTGTTACACACATAGAATAGAATAGAATAGAATATAATAGAATAGAGTTTTATTGTCATTATTGCAGTGAACAGGTTCAAAGAACAACAAAATTGGAGCAGATCCCCTAAGGTGCATATACAATATGGTAATATAAATAGTAAAAAAAGATAGAAATAAGAGATGTATATATATATATGTATGTATATATATATATATATATATATATATATATGTATATATATATATATATATATATATATATATATATATATCCACACAGATACATATATACATACATATGAATATATATACACACACATACATGTAATATTATTGCACATTATAGTCCGAAAAAAAAAAAAAAATGAAAAGACATGACACATGAGGACATGATGGACATATTGTGCTCACTCAGTGCCTGTTTAATGCACTATGGCTTTTGGGTAAAAGCTGTTCTTTAGTCTATTTGTGCCAGCTTTTAGCACCCTATAGCATCTGCCCGAGGGTAGCAGTTCTAGGTGGCCGTGCCCGGGGTGGAATGGGTCTTTCAGTATGCTCTGTGCTTTCCTGAGACAGCGGGAGCTGTACAGGTCAGCCAGGGAGGAGAGGGGGCACCCAATGGTCTTCATGGCGGTCTTTATGACCCTTTGGAGCGCCGTTCTCTCTGCGGCCGTGCAGCTGCCGAACCACACGCAGATTCAGTAGGTCAGGATGGTCTCAATGGAGCACCGGTAGAAGGACACCAGCAGTTCCTGAGAGAGGTGGTTGTTCCTGAGTATTCTCAGGAAGTGCAGTCTCTGGTGTGCCTTCTTGATGGTATCCATGGTGTTGGTGCTCCAGGATAGGTCGTCGGCCAGGTGGACTCCCAGGAAGCGGAAGTTGGAGACCCTCTCCACGCAGTCACCGCTGATGATCAGGGGCAGGATGTCCGTTTTATTCCTCCTGAAGTCTATGACCAGCTCATTGGTCTTGGAGGTGTTCAGGGCCAGGTTGTTGACTGCACCAATCCGACAGCTTCTCCACCTCGTCCCGATATGCAGCCTCATCTCCCTCCGAGATGAGCCCCACTACGGTGGTGTCATCCGCAAATTTGATGGTGGAGTTGCTGGAGTGGGCAGGTGTGCAGTCATTTGTGTAGATGGAGTAGAGAAGGGGGCTCAGCACGCAGCCTTGTGGAGAGCCGGTGCTGAGGTACAGGCTCAATGACATGTGGCGACCCAACTGCACCCTCTTGGGGCAGTTGAATAAGAAGTCCTTAATCCACATGCAGATGGAGTTCGATAGACCCAGGTCTGACCGTTTGGACACCAGTCTCTCAGGTGCAATGGTGTTAAATGCCGAACTATAATTCACAAAAAGCAGCCGCACGTAGCTCACCCCCGTTTCCAGGTGACCCAGGGAGGAATGTAGGGCTGTGGCGATGGCGTCCTCTGTGGACCTGTTGGCTCTGTAGGCAAACTGGTGTGGGTCAAGCTCAGGAGGGAGGACTGAGGTAATATGGGTCCGTACCAGCTTCTCGAAGCACTTCATAGCTATAGGTGTCAGTGCAACTGGACGGTAGTCATTCAGGCAGCTGACACAGTTCTTCTTTGGCACTGGGATTATTGTGGAGGTCTTCAGGCATGATGTGATGACGGCCTGAGAAAGGGACTGGGTGAAGATCTTTGTAAATACTCCAGCCAGCTGGTCTACACAGTCCCTCAGTACCTGTCCCGGGACCCCATCTGGGGCTGTAGCCTTCTTTGGGTTCACTGCCCTCAGCGTGCGTCTCACCTCATGCTCTTCCAGTATAAGGGTGCAGCTGCTATGGGTTTTAGGTGGGGGTGTTGTGACGGCCGCAGGTGTTTTTCTCTCGAATCGGGCGAAGAAGCTGTTTAACTCCCCCGCTCGAGAGGCGTCGCTGTCAGCCGACGGGTTACTGTGTCTGAAGTTGGTCATGTGTTTTACTTTGGCCTAAATTAAATATTTTTAATCATAAAAATGGCTAAACGACAACTACAAATATCAACACTGCAGTAGGATTGGCCACTAAAAGGAAACCAAACTAGTCAGAACGCACTGTAAGGCTCAGCCTTACAGTGTAAATGTGACTAAAGCGTGTTCATTTATGTCTTGAAGGGTCTCAAATGTTCAAAAATGTATTTAGAAGATCATAGAACAGCTTTTTATGCTTGAGCTATGAACATATTTGATCTATAATGAATGATTCCTATTTCCCACTTCACCGAAATTAAATTATTTCTGTAACCTTTTTATTGTGTATGAAATTCCGACTGTAACATTGCATTTGTGCTCAAATATTGTTTTATTTTTTTAAGTTTATTTATATTGTGCACGCGAGTAATAACCTGTGATTGATGTCAGCGATACACAAGGGACGACGGTATTATTATTTGTAAATAAAATCAATGAATATGTATGCTTATATACACTATATATATATACATACATATATATATATATATATATATATATATATATATATATATATATATATATATATATATATATATATAGTGTATAGTGCTGTCTAATTATTATATTTTTTTTAAATCAGAATAATCACATTTTACAATGTGTATTTATTATAATCAAGCACATAATACTCACTTCTATTGTATATATTAACCTAAAAAATTATCCCAATTTATGAGCACAAATGCCATTTTATAGTCAGAAAATCATACAGGAAAATGTTTGAATTGCACTTCATTTATTTGTTTTAGGCTTTTATCCAAACGACGATCTGGGTTTATTTTGAAAACATTTTTAACCAGTGAGGACACGAGTTAGAGTCCCTCACTCATCTTTGCTCTGACATATGCATTGACCGTACACAAAAATTCACATTGTAGGAATTTTAAATAATTTATTTGTAAATGATGGTGGAAAATAAGTATTTGGTCAACCATTCAAAGCTCTCACTGATGGAAGGAGGTTTTGGCTCAAAATCTCACGATACATGGCCCCATTCATTCTTTCCTTAACACGGATCAGTTGTCCGGTCCCCTTAGCAGAAAAACAGCCCCAAAGCATGATGACTACAGTAGGTATGGTGCTCTTGGGATGCAACTCAGTATTCTTCCTTCAAACACGACAAGTTGAGTTTGTACCAAAAAGTTCTATTTTTGTTTCATCTGACCACATGACATTCTCCCAATCCTCTGCTGTATCATCAGTGTCCATTTTGATATAAACTCAACTAGTCGTGTTTGGCGGAAGAAGAATACTGAGTTGCATCCCAAGAACACCATACCTACTGTGAAGTATGGGGGTGGAAACATCATGCTTTGGGGCTGTTTTTCTGCTAAGGGGACAGGACGATTGATCCGTGTTAAGGAAAGAATTAATGGGGCCATGTATCGTGAGATTTTGAGCCAAAACCTCCTTCCATCAGTGAGAGCTTTGAATGGTTGACCAAATACTTATTTTACACCATAATTTACAAATAAATTGTTTAAAATTTATACAATGTGAATGCTTGGATTTGTTTTTCGCATTCTGTCTCACACAGTTGAAGTGTACCTATGATAAAAATGACAGACGTCTGCCATCATTTTAAGTGGGAGAATTTGCACAATCGGTGGCTGACTAAATACGTTTTTGCCCCACTGTATATATATATATATATATATATATATATATATATATATATATATATATATATATATATATATATGTATACAAACCCATTTCCATATGAGTTGGGAAATTGTGTTAGATGTAAATATAAACGGAATACAATGATTTCAATATCATTTTCAATCCATTTTCAGTTGAATATGCTACAAAGACAACATATGTGATGTTTAAACTGATAAACATTTTTTTTTGCAAATAATCATTTACTTTAGTGTTTGATGCCAGCAACACGTGAAAAAGAACTTGGGAAAGGTGGCAATAAATAATGATAAAGTTGAGGAATGCTCATCAAACACTCATTTGGAAAATCCCAAAGGTGTGCAGGCTAATTGGGAACAGGTGGGTGCCATAATTGGGTATAAAAGCGGCTTCCATGAAATGCTAAGTAATTCACAAACAAGGATGGGGCGAGGGTCACCAATTTGTAAGCAAATTGTCTAACAGTTTCAGAACAACATTTCTCAACGAGCTATTGTAAGGAATTTAGGGATTTTACCATCTACGGTCCGTAAAATCATCAAACGGTTCAGAGAATCTGGAGAAATCACTGCACGTAAGGAATGATATTACGGACTTGTGACCCTCAGGCGGTACTGCATCAAACACTGACATTTACATGTGTAAAGGATATCACCACATGGGCTCAGGAACACTTTATAAACCACTGTCAGTAACTACACTTGGTCGCTACATCTGTAAGTGCAAGTTAAAACTCTGCTATGCAAAGCAAAACCCATTTATCAACAACACACAGGAACGCCGCCGGCTTCGCTGGGCCCGAAATCATCTAAGATGGACTGATGCAAAGTGCAAAAGTGTTCTGTGGTCTGACGAGTCCACATTTCAAATTATATTTGGAAACTGTGGATATGGTGTCCTCCGGAACAAAGAGGAAAATAACAATCCCGATTGTTATAGGCGCAAAGTTCAAAAGCCAGCATTTGTGATGGTATGGGGGTGTATTAGTGCCCAAGGCATGGATAATTTACACATATGTGACGGCACCATTAGTGCTGAATGGTCCATACAGGTTTTGGAGCAACATATGTTGTCATCCAAACAACGTTATCATGAACGCCCCTGCTTATTTCAGCAAAACAATGCATAGCCACGTGTTACAAGAGCGTGGCTTGGTAGTAAAAGAGTCCGGGTACTTTCCTGGCCAGCCTCCAGTCCAGACCTGTCTCCCATGGAAAATGAGTGGCGCATTATGAAGCGTAAAATACGACAAGACCGCAGACTGTTGAACAACTTAAGCTGTACATCAAGCAAGCACAATAAAGAATTCCACTTTCAAAGCTTCAACAATTAGTTTCCTCAGTTCCCAAATGTTTATTGAGTGTTGTTAAAAGAAAAGGCGATGTAACAAAGTGGTGAACACGCACGCCCTTTCCCAACTACTTTGGCACGTGTTGCAGCCATGAAATTCTAAGTTAATTATTATTTGCAAAAAAAAATAAAAGTTTATTGAGTTTGAACATCAAATGTCTTGTCTTTGTAGTGCATTCAATTGAATATGGGTTGAAAGGGATTTGTAAATCATTGTATTCCGTTTATATTCACATCCAACACAATTTCCCAACTCATATGGAAACGGGGTTTGTATATATAAAAATATCTATTGGTACCGTTCTTTCATCTGAATGCCACCGTACGGCGGTGACTACAGAGCCGAGGCGCATGATGTTCAGTGTGTCAGAACGCACACACAAAGTGCATACAAGCAATAACATCTTAGAGAGGAGGCATGGCTAAAAATGACAATGTGGTGAAGTACAATATGGAGGTATTTGGGTTCAAAACTAACAATAAAGGTGACACTTTAAACAAGGAGGCTGCAAATTCCACTTCAAAACACACCTCGCCAAATGTGGCGATTAGTATTACCACCGTTGCATACCACTTAGGTAAACATTTACATAATAAGCATTGTGATCTCCACAAGGAGTTATAAAGAGTGACAGGTAATAATGTTGTTACACCTGTCCTGCTGTTCAGCTCCGGTGCAGACCGTAGTCGAGGAGCACAGAGCAGACGTTCCTTATCGGGTTGATGTTTTTACCCTTCACTTCACCCGGCAATTGGTCTGCTAAGCTCCACTTTCGGGTCAGAATGACAAGGCCGCCGATTTGTGACAATCTGGTTGCTTGATTAATAGTTTTGCAGGACACAACTGGACCTGTTCATCACTGTCCTGCACAATGCACACGCTAGCTCTCTCTCTTTTTACTCGCCCACTCACTCACTGACGCCACTCAGCCATCACGATGACATTCTCGCAAACTGTACGCTACTCTCATAAGTAAACTAGCTCCTTCTTGTGCACATGTAGATACATAACATGTATGTACATAACATGTAGACACGTAACATGTACGTACGTAACATGTAGATGTATAACATGTACATACATAACATGTAGATACATAACATGTATGTACATAACATGTACATACGTAATATGTAGATATATAACATGTTCATACATAACATGTAGATTTGTAGACACGCACACAGCTGCTTGGCTTGATGCCAAATATTAGCGGAGTCAAAATGACTGAATTTTGTAACAAATTCCAACAATTTGTGTTTTGTCTTTAACAAATGTGTGTTTTACTGCTATTTGGCTTATCTGTGTACATTTATCCATAGTTTTTTTGTACTTACTGACTAGTTCATACTATTTATTTTTCCTAAAAGCACAGACTAGGAGTGGCAACTATAAATCCTGATGTCAATAAAGCTTATTATAGTCTAATGTAATCATTTTTCATTTTTTCCTATGAGTAAGTGCAGTTTGGAAAATTGACCTAAGAGTTTAAAATCAGGTCAAAAGTTTAAAAAAATGACAAGACTTACGACTGTGTGTACGGGGGAAATTAATGACTTAAAAAAGGAATTATAAACACAAGTGATGTCCATGACACACACCCTGAAACAGTATTGTTCCACAAATCTCATAAAAGGTGAGATGTAAATAGGGTACACAATCGAAAATTTAATTTTACTTTTAACCTAAACATGCATAAATGAAACCTGGTTCATTTATGAGCTCAGGCCAAAACAACTTGGTAAATTTATTGACCGGTGTATTTGATTTTTTGTGGCAAAGGGGTTAGTGCGTCTGCCTCACAATACGGAGGTCCTGCAGTCCTGGTTTCAAATCCAGGCTCGGGATCTTTCTGTGTGGAGTTTGCATGTTCTCCCCGTGAATGCGTGGGTTCCCTCCGAGTACTCCGGCTTCCTCCCACTTCCAAAGACATGCACCTGGGGATAGGTTGATTGGCAACACTAAATTGGTCCTAGTGTGTGAATGTGAGTGTGAATGTTGTCTGTCTATCTGTGTTGGCCCTGCGATGAGGTGGCGACTTGTTCAGGGTGTACCCCGCCTTCCGCCCGATTGTAGCTGAGATAGGCCCCAGCGCCCCCCGCGACCCCGAAAGGGAATAAGCGGTAGAAAATGGATGGATGGATGATAGATCTTCATTGATCCCTTGAGAGTCTGCTGTTTAGAAGATTGAGGTAAACGTTAAGATGAAGTCTCACGTCACAAATGAAACGACTTTACAACTGTCTGTGTGAGGTAAGAGGTCATCATTGAATAAAGGAATTACTAACACCTGGGCTTGCAAAAAGGAAGTCAAATACGTCAAAAGTCTCACAAGGAGGTTCCACTAAGATTTTAATTTGGATCATTGGATTCAGAGTCCAGTGTGCTAACCATTACACCATGGAACCTGCATGAGCATGTGTAAAAAATAAAGTTTAAAGTTTAAAATTAAGTTGAAAGTCATAGATAAAAAGAAATCTCTGGTCAAATGGAAAAGACCCTGCCTGATAAACACAATGGCTTGTCCAGGAATTGAACGCTGGACGTCTCACAACCTAAACGAGAATCATACAACTCGACCAACAAGCCCTGAAATAATTATGACCAAAAGCACAAGATCACGGGTACAAGTGGTTGAAATGAGTTTCCACCGCCAGGTGACGGGGCTCTAACTTAGAGATAAGATGAGAAGCTCTGTCATCCGGGAAGAGCTCCAAGCAAAGCTGCTGCTCCTCCACATTGAGAGGAGCCAGATAAGGTGGTTTGGGCATCTGGTCAGGATGCCACCCGAACGCTTCCCTCAGCAGGTGTTTAGGGCACGTTCCACTGGTAGGAAGATCCAGGGCATATTTAAAATCACTGTTAAGGGCTTGTCTGGGAATTGAACCCCTGAGTTACCCCAGTTACTAAGGGGGAGGCTGGACTGAACAGTCCAATATTAAAAGTAGGTTGTGATTACAAACCCCAGAGCTTGCAAAATGTGAATGAAATGGAGGACCTAGCTTTCTCAAGGAGGACCCACCAAGATTAGAGAATGGATCACTGCGGTTAGAGTCCAGCATGTGAACCATTTCACCATTGAACCTGCAAATGTTACTGCAAAACGAAGAGTTCCAACAAAACACAGGGTTTAATTTGATATAATAGATTTTTATTGATCCATTGAATGTGTGTCCTGAGAAAAATAGCGGTTTTAGTTTAAAATTAAGTCAAAAATCATACATGGAAATAATTTCGACTGTGGACAATTGAAAAACTGATGCCTGACAAATACAAGGGCTTGTCCGGGAATTGAACCCGGGACCTCTCGCACCCGAAGCGAGAATCATACGACTAGACCAACAAGCCACGTAAAGACATTATTCAACTAAAAATCCTACGAATTGTGAGATTTTAACAGGAAAATCATTCTGAAACTGGGTTAGTAAATTACAATGTTGCCACTAATTTAAAGTTATGGCTATTTTCATGCAAAAATAAACTAAGGGTTACAAGTTCTGTCCTAAAACAATTATAGCCAAAATCGTACAACTAGATTAACAAGCTCTGAGCTGTGATTTTGCAAGAATCTCAACAAATGTGATATTTTGATAGGGGACACAATCTGAAACTGGGCTTTAAAGATGGGGGATTGACGTCGATCTCTCGGAGTGAAGTCACTGAGTAGTTAGATAACTCCATGGTGGCAAAGCTCTGGGGGTTGACAAAATTTGTCCAGAAATGCTGAAGGCTCTGGGTGTTGAGGGGCTGTCTTGGTTGACACACCTTTTCAACATTGCCTGGAAGTCTGGGACAGCACGGAGGGAGTGGCAGACTCGGAAGGTGGGTCCCCTATTCACAAATGGGGACCAGAGGGTGTGTGCTAAGATCAGCCGATCAGCTGCTACTGACAGTCCCTGACAACAGGCTGAAGCTTAGAGGTGACAGAGCTTTTGCTGCTGCTGATCCCAAGCTCTGGAACGACCTACCTCTGAGTGTTAGACAAGCCTCCTCTCTTCCTGTTTTTAAATCTCTCTTAAAAACATACTTTTATTCCTTGGCTTTTAACACTAAGTGATATCCATCCTGCAATGGCACCCCATTATACACCTGCTGTGAACCTGTTTTTATGTTTTATTTATGTTTTATGTTTGTGTTGTGTTGTTTGCTCGGTCCTCGTATTATCTTTTAACCTGCCCCTTGTACAGCACTTCGGTTCCCCCTGTGGTAAATTTTAAATGTGCTTTATAAATAAAGTTGATTTGATTTGATTTGATTTACAGTAGTATCACAACACGACTCAGCCTCTATAGGAAAGTTTACGCCAAGCTACTGGAAAGGATGGTCCGTCCGAAAGTTGAACCTCGGATTTAAGAGGAGCAATGTGGATTCCGTCCTGGTCGTGGAACAACTGACCAGCTCTTTATTCTTTCAAAAATCCTGGAGAAGGCCTGGGAGTATGTCTATCCAGTAGTTTGCGTACCAGGAAGGCGTTGGTGTGGAGGATGCTATCTTTTACCTGCTGCATCGAGCCCACTCACACCTGGATAAGGGAAATGGCACTGTGAGGATCCTGTTCCTGGACTTCTCGAGTGCCTTTAATACCATCCAGCCCCGCCTCCTTCAGGACAAGCTCTATAAAATGCAAGTGGACCCCTGCCTGGTTGCCTGGATTTCGAACTACCTCACCGACAGGCCACAGTACGTCAGACTGAAGGACATCACGTTTGACACTGTGATCAGCAGCACCGGAGCATCGCAGGGAACGGTGCTGGCCCCTCTTCTCTTCACCCTGTACACCGCTGACTTCTGCTACTACTCAGAACTGTGTCACATTCAGAAGTACGCGGATGACACAGCCATCGTCGGGTGCATCAGGGACGGCAGAGAGGAGGAGTTTCGGAACCTGGTGAGGGACTTTGTTGTCTGGTGCCACACGAACGTCTTGCAGCTCAATCCGTCAAAGACCAAGGAGCTGGTCATTGACTTTGGGAGATCGAGTCCACGGTCACAACCTATTGTGAACGAGGGAGTTGAGGTACAGACCGTGGACTCATTCAAGTACCTCGGGGTTTGAGTGGACAATAAGCTGGACTGGACTGTTAACACGGACCACCAGTACAAGAAAGGACAGAGCAGGCTGTACTTCCTCAGGAGACTGCACTCCTTCAACATTTGTAGAAAACTCCTGTGGATGTACTACCAGTCTGTGGTTGCCAGTGTTCTGTTCTACATGGTAGTGTGCTGGGCGGGCAGTACATCTAAGAAGGACAGCTCCAGACTTGAGAAACTGATAAGGCGGGCCGGTTCTACAATCGGAATGAAACTGGACTCACTGGTGACAGTGGCAGAGAAGAGGACTGTGGAAAAACTAGTGAGGATCCTGGATGATGCCAGTCACCCTCTGCATAGCGTTATCACTAGCCAGAGGAGCCTGTTCACTGCTAGACTGCTTCATCCCAAGTGCAGGACTAATAGACTCAAAAACTCCTTTGTCCCACACGCCATTAGACTGTACAACTCCTCTCTGGGACGGGGGACGGGGGGTATTAGGATGACAAGGGATTCAAAACATTAACAGTGCAATACGTTTTCATAACATGGTCACTACTGCCTACTTTGTCTTGTTATATTCTTATTTTACTGTTATATTGTTATTCCCATTGTTTTTATTCTTTTTGTAATATCTCTCTATTTTGTTTCCTTTTAAACCCCCATTATTTACTTTTTACTTTTTTTTTTTTGTTTTTTTTAAATTGATCTCAACTCTGTACACTGCTGCTGGAATTTTAATTTTCCTGAAGGAACTCTCCTGAAGGAATCAATAAAGTACTATCCATCTATCTATCTATCTATCTATCTATCGATCTATCTACGTGTGCTTTGTGGATTTGGAGGGCTGCGCTCTGTCAACTATCCTGTTAGTTATTTTTATGGACAAGATTTCTAAGCAGAGTTGTGACCATGGCGGAGAGGGTACTCGTCTCGGGGGGTAAAGGTTGCGTCACTGCTGTTTGCAGATGATGTGGTCCTGATGGCACCATCGGTTCGTGACCTTCAGCTGTCACTGGATTGGTTCAGCGGCTGGAAAGAGGATCAGCATCTTCAAATCTGAGGCCATAGTTCTCAGAAGGAAACTGATTGTTTCTACAGTCCAGGTAGAGAACGTATCTTAGGGTCTTGTTCACGAGGCGAGGGAAAGATGGAGTTGGAAATCCACCGGAGAATCGGAACAGCTGAGGCAGTATTGAAGTCTCTATGCCGCACTGTTGTGATGAAACGAACGCTGAGCCAGAAGGCAAAGCTCTTGGTCTACCGAGCTACAGTATCTACACACCTATGGTCATGAAGTGTGGTCATAACCGAAAGAATAAGATCGCGGATACAAGCGGCTGAAATGACGTTCCTCAGAAGGGTGGCTGGCATCTCCCTTAGAGATAGGGTGAGAAGTTCAGTCACCCGAGAGAGACTCGGAGTCGAGTCGCTGCTCCTTCGCCTGGAAAGGAGCCAGTTTAGTTGGTTCGGCCATCTTGTGCGGATGCCTCACGAGGGTCTCCTAGGGAGGTACTCGTTGCCAAGGACCAGACGGGGGGATTACATCTCATCTTTGGCCTGGGAACTCTTCGGGTTCCCCCAGGAGGAAGTTGCTAATGTTGCTCTGGAGAGGGAAGTCTGGATAGACCAACAAGCCCCAAAAAATCACATTCCAAAAAAAAATCTCATGAATTGTGATGTTAACAGGGAACATAATCTAGATTAGTATAGTGCACTTTTACCACTAGTTTAAAGGTATGGCTATTTTCATGCAAAAAAGAACTAAATGTTACAAGGTCTGTCCTAAAACATTTAGAGCTCGTAAACTGAGGTAACACTGTATTTTATTTTATAAATGTTTATTGATCCCTTGAGTGTGCGCAGTTTGATCTAGGAGGCTTAAAATCACTGTTAGGGGCTTGTCTGGGAATTGAACCCAGGACCTCCTGCACCCAAAGCGGGAATCATACCACTAGACCAACAAGCCCTATTCAATACAAATTACCAACTTTCCAAAAAGTTCATATTTTATTTGTGGAGACACTGTAACTCCACTTTCATTAGCTCACATTTTGATTCACTTTTTCAGGATTTGAACCCCAGACCCGAGGCAAAAATCATACGACTAGAACGGGGGTCAGCAAACCGCGGCTCTCGAACCGCATGCTGCTCTTTAGTGCTCTTTACTCCCTGGAGCATTTATAAAAAAAAGACTGAAAAGGGAATAAGATGGGAGGGGGAAATCATTATTTTGTTTTAGTATGTTTTTTGTTTGAGGACAAACATGACACAAACCTTCCCAGTTGTTAGAAAACCCACTGTTTAATGCACTATATTGCCAAAAGCATTTGGCCACCCATCCAAATGATCAGAATCAGGTGTCCTAATCACTTGGACCGGCTACAGGTGTATAAAATGAAGCACTTAGGCATGAAGACAGTTTCTACATACATTTGTGAAAGAAATGATTTCCAGTGATTTCCAGCGTGGAACTGTCACAGGATGCCACCTAAGCTACAAATCCAGTCGTGAAATTTCCTTGCTCCTAAATATTCCAAAGACAACTATCGGCTTTTTTATAAGAAAATTACAGAGTTTGGAAACAACAGCAACTCAGCCACAAAATGTTAGGCTATGTAATCCGACAGCGGATGCTGAAGCACATAGTGCAAAGAGGTCGCCAACTTTCTGCACAGTCAGTGGCTACAGAGCACCAAACTTCATGTGACCTTCTAATTAGTGTTACGGCGCATGCGCAGTCTGCTTCTCCCTCCTGCATCTGAGTGTCACAATTCGTCATCTGACTGCTCGCCCGGACACGCTCACGCTGAGCTCAGCACGCCCACGCAGCGACAAGCCTGCACTCAATTGCTAATCTGCACACCTGGTATTGATGAGGGCGAGCTGGATAAAAGACCAGTGGACCCAAGGATCGGCGCGGGATCTTAATAGTTTGTGTGTACTTACCCTCCCGTCTCACTTTTCCCCGGATCTCCTTCTGTCCTCTGACTGCCTCCCTCGTTCCTCGACTCCTCGCTCGCCCCTGGACTCCAACGCCTCTCTCTCGGTCCTGATCATCTGCCATGGACTGCCTCGTTCCTTCGCTCTCGTCAACACTTGGTAACACACACTTCAGTTAATCTACACAAATAGTAACACACATTCGCACTTACGTTTAACAGACTCCATTTCCTTAGTTTATTTATTGGTGTTTTTTGGTATTATTATATATACATTGACTTTATATATAATATATTGTACTTTACTGTCCTCTGGTGTCAGTCTGCCGTCATCTTCCCTAGTCAAAACATAACAATTAGCCTACGTACAGTACGCAGAGAGCTTTATCGAATGGTTTTCCTTGGCCGAGCAGCCGCATCCAAGCCATACATCAAAGTCCAATGCAAAGCGTTGGATGCAGTGGTGTAACGCACGTCGCCACCGGACTCTAGAGCAGTGGAAATGCGTTCTCCGGAGTGATGAATCACGCGTTTCCATCTGGCAATCTGATGGACGAGTCTGGGTTTGGAGGTTGCCTGGAGAACGGTGTGAAATTTGGTGGAGGAGAAATTATGGTATGGGGTTGTTTTTCAGGAGTTGGGCTTGTGAAAGGAACTTTGAATACTCTAGGATACCAAAATATTTTGGACAATTCCATGCTCCCGAGTCCCAACCTTGTGGGAACAGATTGGAGCCACATCACCAAAATGGACGAGGTGCAGCTCACTTTTGACATCCCGGTGAACCACAATGTCAAGAAGAAGCTCCCCACAGCCAAAAAGTGACGTTGAAGTCTGCGCGTCTCTCTCGTCGAAAAAGACCTCGAAGGCGGAGTGGGCGGATGATGGTTGCTTAGAAGCTCCACAACGGTCACAAAGGCGGCAGAAGGCTGCAGCAAAGATGGGCCCCCAATTGTCTTGGTCTCCATGCCATTGAAACCCTGGCCTTCTATTTGCCAAGGACAGTGTGGTGGCTGTCTGTGCACCAGTCTCCCCACTTTAAAAGATTCCACGAACACACAGGCGTTCTCCTGAAGGCAATCCCACCAACAGGAGGACAGTCATACTCGTTTCAAGTGATTGCCAATAACTTTAACTTTATATAAGACTTTTAAACTATTTTTGATAGGAGCCTATTAAAACTAATACAGACACTTATGTAATGCATTGTCTTCATTATAACACTTATATAAGACATTTAAAGTCATTTTGATAGTAGGCTATTCTAGCTAATAAAGATACTTACAACATGTGTTACCTTCATTATAAGACTTATTTACGGCTTTTCATTTTGTGTGACTCCAGGCAGATTAGTTTTTTGTATTTTTGGTCCAATATTGCTCTTTCACTGTTTTGGGTTGCCAACTCCTGGACTAGACCAACAAGCTTTGAGTTGTGATTTTGCAAGAATGTCAATAAATGTGATTATTTAATTGGGGACACCATCTAAATCTGGGCTTCCATATTGCACTTTTAACACAAATCGGATTTACTGCAATTTTTTTGTAAGACCTAAGGCTTTTGAGCTCAGTCCTGAAACAAAATGAGGTCGTAGATGTAAGAACCACTGTTTTAGATTTTATACATTTTCATTGATCCCTTGAGTGTGTGCGGTTTGGAAAATTGAGCAAAGAGTTTAAAATCACTGTTTGGGGATTATCCGGGAATTGAACCCAGGACTTCACTTCTCGCACCCTAGGCGAGAATCATACGACTAGACCAACAAGCCATGCAAAATCATTTTCCAACAAAAAATCTCATGAATTATGAGATTTTAACAGGGACTACAATCTAAAACTGGGTTAATATATTGCACTTATACCACTAATTTAAAGGTATGGCTATTTTCTTGCAAAAATAAACTAAGGGTTACAAGCTCTGTCCTAAAACAATTAGAGCTCGTAAATTGAGGTACCACTCTACTTCATTTTATAAATTTTCATTGATCCCTTGAGTGTGTGCAGTTTGGAAAAGTGAGCTCAGAGTTTGAAATGACCGTTCATGGCTTGTCCTGGAATTGAAACATGGACCTCTCACACCCAGAGTGAGAATCATACTCCTAGACCAAATTTTCAAAAAAAGTCACCGTTTCATTTGGGGAGACAATCTGTAACTGCACTTTTATTAACACAAATTTTGATTCACTACAATGTTCATGCATAAATGAACAAGAGCTTTTTCAGGATTTGAACCCCAGACCCAAAACAAAAATTATAAGTTTCGACCAAAAAGCTTTGAGTTGTGATTTTGCAAGAATCTCAATAAATGTGATATTTTGATAGATGACACAATCTGAAACTGGGCTTCCATATTGCACTTTTACCACAAATTTAATTTACTTCGATTTTTTTTTTTTGTTTGCTTTTTAGCTCAGTCCTAGAACAAACTGTGGTCGTAGACTTAAGTACCACTTTATTTGTGTTTCAACAAAACATCTCTCAGGGAACACATTCTGAAACTGGATTAGTATATTACACTGTACCACTAATTTAAAGGTATGGCTATATTCATGCAAAAAAAAGAACTAAGGGTTAAAATCTCTGTCCTAAAATAATTAGAGCTCGTAAATTGAGGTAACAGTGTATTTTATTATAGGGATTTTTATTGAGCTATTGAGTCAAAAGTCCTGCGTGATTGGGAATTTGACTGTGGACTAATGAAAAACTCCTGATAAACACAAGGGCTTGTCCGGGAATTAAACTCAGGTCTTCTCACAGCCTATGCGAGGATCGTACAACTAGACCAACTAGCCCCGAATAATATAACAGAAAATCTTATGAATTATGAGATTCTAACAGGAAAATCATTCTGAAACTGGGTTAGTATATTAAACTTTTACCACTAATTTAAAGGTATGGCTATTTTCATGCAAGAACCGAGGATTACAAGCCCTGTCCTAAAATAATTAGAGCTCGTAAATTGAGGTACCACTCTACTTCATTTTATACATTTTCATTGATCCCTTGAGTGTGTGCAGTTTGGACAATTGAGCTTAGAGTTTAAAACCACTGTAAAGGGCTTGTCTGGGAATTGAACCCAGGACCTCTCGCACCCTAAGCGAGAATCATACCACTAGACCAACAAGCCCTGCAAACTCTAGTTTCAACAAAGAATCGTGAGATTTTAACGAGGAACACATCCTGAAACTGGGTTAGTGTGTAGCATATTTACCACTAATTTAAAGGTATGGCTATTTTCATGCAAAAAAGAACTAAGGGTTACAAGCTCTGTCCTAAAACAAATACAGCTTGTAAATTGAGGTACCACTGTACTTGATTTTATATATTTTCTTTGATCCCTTGAGTGTGTGCAGTTTGGAAAAGTGAGCTAAGAGTTTAAAATCACCGTCAGGGGCTTGTCTGAGAATTGAACCCAGGACCTAGCACACCCAAAGCGATAATCATACTACTAGACCAAAAAGACCTTAGTTTTCCACCAGAAAATTTATTGGGGGAGATCATTGGTAACTGCACTTTTATTAACAAACATTTTGATTCACTACAATTTTCATGCATAAATGAACAAGAGCATTTTCAGGATCTGAACCCCAGATCCGATCATACGACTAGATCAACAATTTATGAGTTGTGATTTTGCAAGAATGTCAATAAATGTGATATTTTGATAGGGGGCACAATCTGAAACTCCATCCATCCATCCATCTTCTTCCGCTTATCCGAGGTCGGGTCGCGGGGGCAGCAGCCTAAGCAGGGAAGCCCAGACTTCCCTCTCCCCAGCCACTTCGTCTAGCTCTTCCCGGGGGATCCCGAGGCGTTCCCAGGCCTGCCGGGAGACATAGTCTTCCCAACGTGTCCCGGGTCTTCCCCGTGGCCTCCTACCGGTTGGACGTGCCCTAAACACCTCCCTCGGGAGGCGTTCGGGTGGCATCCTGACCAGATGCCCGAACCACCTCATCTGGCTCCTCTCGATGTGGAGGAGCAGCGGATTTACTTTGAGTTCCTCCCGGATGACAGAGCTTCTCACCCTATCTCTAAGGGAGAGCCCCGCCACACGGCGGAGGAAACTCATTTCGGCCGCTTGTACCCGTGATCTTATCCTTTCGGTCATGACCCAAAGCTCATGACCATAGGTGAGGATGGGAACGTAGATCGACCGGTAAATTGAAAGCTTTGCCTTCCGGCTCAGCTCCTTCTTCACCACAACAGATCGGTACAACGTCCGCATTACTGAAGACGCCGCACCGATCCGCCTGTCGATCTCACGATCCACTCTTCCCCCACTCGTGAACAAGACTCCTAGGTACTTGAACTCCTCCACTTGGGGCAGGGTCTCCTCCCCAACCCGGAGATGGCACTCCACCCTTTTCCGGGAGAGAACCATGGACTCGGATTTGGAGGAGCTGATTCTCATTCCGGCCGCTTCACACTCGGCTGCGAACCGATCCAGTGAGAGCTGAAGATCCCGGCCAGATGAAGCCAACAGGACCACATCGTCTGCAAAAAGCAGAGACCTAATCCCGCGGCCACCAAACCGGAACCCCTCAATGCCTTGACTGCGCCTAGAAATTCTGTCCATGAAAGTCATGAACAGAATCGGTGACAAAGGGCAACCTTGGCGCAGTCCAACCCTCACTGGAAACGTGTCCGACTTACTGCCAGCAATGCGGACCAGCTCTGACACTGATCGTACAGGGACCGGACTGCCATAATAAGACAGTCCGATACCCCATACTCTCTGAGCACTCCCCACAGGACTTCCCGAGGGACACGGTCGAATGCCTTCTCCAAGTCCACAAAGCACATGTAGACTGGTTGGGCAAACTCCCATGCACCCTCAAGAACCCTGCCGAGAGTATAGAGCTGGTCCACAGTTCCACGACCAGGACGAAAACCACACTGTTCCTCCTGAATCCGAGGTTCGACTATCCGGCGTAGTCTCCTCTCCAGTACACCTGAATAAACCTTACCGGGAAGGCTGAGGAGTGTGATCCCACGATAGTTGGAACACACCCTCCGGTCCCCCTTCTTAAAGAGAGGGACAACCACCCCGGTCTGCCAATCCAGAGGTACCGCCCCCGATGTCCACGCGATGCTGCAGAGTCTTGCCAACCAAGACAGCCCCACAGCATCCAGAGCCTTAAGGAACTCCGGGCGGATCTCATCCACCCCTGGGGCCTTGCCACCGAGGAGCTTTTTAACTACCTCAGCAACCTCAGCCCCAGAAATAGGAGAGTCCACCACAGATTCCCCAGGCACTGCTTCCTCATAGGAAGACGTGTTGGTGGGATTGAGGAGGTCTTCAAAGTATTCCTTCCACCTATCCACAACATCCGCAGTTGAGGTCAGCAGAACACCATCCGCACCATACACGGTGTTGACAGTGCACTGCTTCCCCTTCCTGAGGCGGTCCAGAATCGCTTCGAAGCCATCCGGAAGTCATTTTCCATGGCTTCCCCAAACTCTTCCCATGTCCGAGTTTTTGCCTCTGTGACCGCCGAAGCTGCACACCGCTTGGCCTGTCGGTACCTGTCCACTGCCTCTGGAGTCCTATGAGCCAAAAGAACCCGGTAGGACTCCTTCTTCAGCTTGACGTTATAAGGGTGTTCTAGGATTACCGCCACGACAAGCACCAACTACCTTGCGGCCACAGCTCCGATCAGCCGCCTCGACAATAGAGGTGCGGAACATGGTCCACTCGGACTCAATGTCCAGCACCTCCCTCGTGACATGTTCAAAGTTCCTCCGGAGGTGGGAATTGAAACTTTCTCTGACAGGAGACTCTGCCAGACGTTCCCAGCAAACCCTCACAATGCGTTTGGGCCTGCCAGGTCTGTCCGGCATCCTCCCCCACCATCGCAGCCAACTCACCACCAGGTGGTGATCGGTAGAAAGCTCCGCCCCTCTCTTTACCCGAGTGTCCAGAACATGAGGCCGCAAATCCGATGACACAACTACAAAGTCGATCATGGAACTGCGGCCTAGGGTGTCCTGGTGCCAAGTGCACATATGGACACCCTTATGTTTGAACATGGTGTTTGTTATCGACAAACTGTGACGAGCACAAAAGTCCAATAACAAAACACCACTCGGGTTCAGATCCGGGCGGCCATTCTTCCCAATCACGCCTCTCCAGGTTTCACTGTCGTTGCCAATGTGAGCGTTGAAGTCTCCCAGTAGGACAAGGGAATCACCCGGGGGGGCACTTTCCAGTACTCCCTCGAGTGTTCCCAAAAAGGGTGGGTACTCTGAACTGCTGTTTGGTGCATAAGCACAAACAACAGTCAGGACCCGTCCCCCCACCCGAAGGCGGAGGGAGGCTACCCTTTCGTCCACTGGGTTGAACTCCAACGTGCAGGCTTTAAGCCGGGGGACAACCAGAATTGCCACCCCAGCCCGTCGCCTCTCACTGCCGGCCACACCAGAGTGAAAGGGAGTCCATCTCCTTTCAAGAGAAGTGGTTCCAGAGCCCTTGCTGTGTGTCGAAGTGAGTCCGACTACATCCAGCCGGAATTTCTCTACTTCGCGCACTAGCTCAGGCTCCTTTCCCCCCAGTGAGGTGACGTTCCACGTCCCAAGAGCCAGCTTATGTAGCCGAGGATCGGACCGCCAAGTGCCCTGCCTTCGGCTGCCGCCCAGCTCACATTGCACCCGACCTCTATGGCCCCTGCTATGGGTGGTGAGCCCATTGGAGGGGGGACCCACGTTGCCTCTTCGGGCTGTGCCCGGCCGGGCCCCATGGGTACAGGCCCGGCCACCAGACGCTCGCCATCGTGCCCCACCTCCGGGCCTGGCTCCAGAGGGGGACCCCGGTGACCCGCGTCCGGGCGAGGGAAATCTGGGTCCTTTGTTTTTACTTTTCATAGAGGTTTTCGAGCTGCTCTTTGTCTGGTCCCTCACCTAAGACCAGTTTGCCTTGGGAGACCCTACCAGGGGGCTTAAAGCCCCCAGACAACATAGCTCCTAGGATCATTGGGACACGCAAACTCCTCTACCACGGTAAGGTGGCAGCTCAGAGAGGAGACAATCTGAAACTGGGCTTCCATATTGCACTTTTAACCCAAATCGAATTTGCTGCATTTTTTTTTCATACCAAAATGAATTAAGGTTTATGAACTCATTTAGCTATGAGTTTAAAATCACTGTTAAGGGCTTGTCCGGGAATTGAAACCAAGACCTCTCACACCCGACGCGAGAATCATACCACTAGACCAACAAGCACTGAAAACTCCTGTTTCAACAGAGAATTTTGAGATTTTCACAAAGAACACATTCTGAAACTGGTTTAGTGCTCGTCCATGGCACACACCCTGAAACAGTATTGTTCCACAAATCTCATGAAAGGTGAGATGTAAATAGGGTACGCAATCTAAAATTGTATTACACTTTTAACCTAAATTTAAATTAAAAGCCATTTTCATGTTTAAGTTAACTTTGGTTCATTTATGGGCTCAGGCAAAAATAAACTTGTAGTGATAAATTTGTTCAATTTCATTTTATTTTATAGATCTTTACTGATCCATTGAGTGTGTGCCGTGAGTAGAGGTTAAAGTTTAAAATTAAGTCAAAAGTCATAAAGAAATTCAACTGTGGACAAATTAAAAACTCATGCCTCATGAACACAAGGGATTGTCAGGGAATTGAACCCAGGACCTCTCACACCCTAAGCGAGAATCATATGGCTAGACCAGGGTTCAGGAACCTTTATCGCCCAAAGAGCTATTTCGACCCGTTTCACAAAATAAAGAAAACAATGGGAGCCACAAAACTCTTTTGAAATTTAAAATGAAATAACACTGCATACGGAGTTGTTATTTTTGCTTCCTGCTGTGTATTGACCTTAATATGAAAATGTTATGTTAGTGCGGCCCGCGAGATTTAAATTAATGCCGTTTGACAGCATCACACTTGCCGACCTTCCGGGACACTCCCGGAATCCAGAGCAACTATTCACGCGAATGTCTGCTAAATGTCGCCCTTCAACATTAATACGGGCGTTCCATGAAGGCGCTGCCTTTACCACTCTCTACAACATGTACAAATATCTAGCACAGCCCAGCCACAAGTCACATGTGGCTTCCTTGAACACACTCAGACGACTGCAACGCATACTTGTTCAACAGCCATACAGGTTACACTGAGAGTTGTGATATAATCAATCAATGTTTATTTATATAGCCCTAAATCACAAATGTTTCAAAGGACTGTACAGACCATTACGACTATGACATCCTCGGAAGAACCCACAAAAGGGCAAGGAAAACTCACACCCAGTGGGCAGGGAGAATTCACATCCCCCCTCTCCGTGCGTCGGTTGAGGTGGGCGGGGTTTGGTGCAAGCGGGGGTGTATAATGTAGCCCGGAAGAGTTAGGGATGCATGGGATTCTGGGTATTTGGTCTGTTGTGTTTATGTTGTGTTACAGTGAGGATGTTCTCCAGAAATGTGTTTGTCATTCTTGTTTGGTGTGGTTTCACAGTGTGGCGCATATTAGTAAGAGTGTTAAAGTTGTTTATATCACAACTCTCAGTGTAACCTGTATAGCTGTTGAACAAGTATGTCTTGTAGTCACTTTCGTTTGACACCAGAGGCTGTGTTCTACATGTGACCAGCTGGCACGCAGATAGCAGTGTGTAAAAGCGGGCGCGACGACGAGTGTTAGAGGGTTGTAAAGGCATTTCCATCAGGGTACGCCCTCAATATTATCGACTAGGTGGAAATCGGAGAATGTTGGCCCCGGGTGATTGCTGAGAGAAGCATTAAACTCCGGAAATCTCTCGGGATAATCGGGGGTGTCGGCAAGTATACAGCTGAGCCACATGCGGCTCCGGAGCCGCGGGTTGCCGACCCCTGGACTAGATCAACAAATTATGAGTTGTGATTTTGCAAGAATGTCAATAAATGTGATATTTTGGTAGGGGACACAATTTGAAACTGGGCTTCCAAATTACACTTTTAACCCAAATTGGATTTACTGAATTTTTTTTTCCTACCAAAATGAACTAAGGCTTATGAGCTCATTCCTATGACAAAATGTGATCGTAGATTTAAGTACAACTGTATTTGATTTTATCAAAATGTTGTCGATCCCTTGATTGTGTGCAGTTTGGAAAACTGAGCAAAGTGTTTAAAATCACTGATGAGGGCTTGTCCGGGAATTGAACCCGGGACCTCTCGCACCCTAAGCGAGAATCATACGACTAGACCAACAAGCCCTGAAGTACCATATTTCACCAGAGAATTATGACGTTTTAACAAGGAACACATTCTGAAACTGGGTTAGTGTGTAGCATATTTACCACTAATTTAAAGGTATGGCTATTTTCATGCAAAAAAGAACTAAGGGTTCCAAGCGCTGTCCTAAAACAATTACAGCTTGTAAATTGAGGTACCACTGTACTTCATTTTATACATTTTCTTTGATCCCTTGAGTGTGTGCAGTTCGGAAAATTCAGCTAAGAGTTTCAAGTTACTCTTCAGGGTATCCTGGAAATTGAACCCAAAACCTCTTGCAATCTTAGTGAGAATCGTACAATTAGACCAACAAGCGCATGTGTACAGGTGGGAAAATAATGATTGAAAACAGATATTGTATACACAAGGGCTCATCCATGGCACACACCCTGAAACAGTATTGTTCCACAAATCTTATGAAAGGTGTGATGTAAATAGTGTACACAATCTAAAATTGGGCCCTGCGATGAGGTGGCGACTTGTCCAGGGTGTATCCCGCCTCCCGCCCGAATGCAGCTGAGATAGGAGCCAGCGACCCCCCGCAACCCCAAAAGGGACAAGCCGCAGAAAATGGATGGGTGGTTGGAATCTAAAATTGTATTAGACTTTTAACCTAAATTTAAATTAAAAGCCATTTTCATGCTTAAATTAATTTTGGTTCATTTATGGGCTCAGGCAAAAAAAAAATGTATTGTTATAAAAAAATACATATATATTTTATAGATCTTCATTGATCCAATGAGTGTCTGCTGTATGGAAAATTGAGGTAAATGTTAAGATGAAGTCTCACGTAACAAATGAAACGACTTTACAACTGTCTGTGTGAGGTAAAAAGTCCTGATTGACTAAAGGAATTACAAACCAGGGCTTGGATGCGCTTGCAAAAAGTAAGTCAAATGGAATTCGTAGGTTTCACAATTCGGTTCCACCAAGAATTGAACTTGGATTACTAGTTCAGAGGATAGCACACTAGCCATTACACCATGAAACCTGATATGAAGTCACAAAACTAATAAATCCAACATCACATAGGATTTAATTTGATTTGATAGATTTTTACTGATCCATTGAGTGTGTGCCGCGAAAAAAAGAAGTTAAAGTTTAAAATTAAGTCGAAAGTCATACATGAAAAGATATTCAGTTGTGGACTAATGAAGAACTCAGGCCTCATGTACACAAGGGTTTGTCCGGGAATTGGTTCGGGAACCTCTCGCACCCTAAGCGAGAATCATACGACTAGACCAACAAGCCCTACAAAGTAATGTTTCAACAAATATTTGTGAGATTTTAACAAGGAACACATTCTGAAACTGGATTAGTGTGTAACATTTTTACCACTAATTTAAAGGTATGGCTATTTTCATGCAGAAAATAATTAAGGGTTACAAGGTCCGTCCTAAAACAATTAGAGATCATGAATTGAGGAACCACTGTACTTCAGTTTTTATATTTTCTTTGATCCCTTGAGTGTGCGCAGTTTGGAAAATTGATGCAAATGTTAAGATGAAGTCTCACATCACAAATGAAACGACTTTACAACTGTCTGTGTGAATGTGAGTGTGAATGTTGTGTGTCTATCTGTGTTGGCCCTGCGATGAGGTGGTGACTTGTCCAGGGTGTACCCGCCTTCCGCCCGATTGTAGCTGAGTTAGGCCCTAGCACCCCCCGCGACTCCAAAGGGAATAAGCGGTAGAAAATGGATGGATGGATGGATGAGTGTGTGGTGTGAGTAAAATAGAGGTTAAAGTTTTAAAAATAAGTCGAAAATCATACATGAAAAGAAATTCAATTGTGGACAAATGAAAAACTCATGCCTGATAAACACAAGGGCTTTTCCGGGAATTGAATCCCGGACCTCTCGCACCCGAAGCAAGAATGATACGACTAGAACAACAAGCCCGAAAAAACAATGATTCATCAAAAAATCTGATGAATTGTGAGATTTTAACAAGGAACACAATCTAAAACTAGCTTAGTATATTGCACTTTTACCACTAATTTAAAGGTATGGCTATTTTCATGCAAAAAAGAACTAAGGGTTACAAGCTCTGTCCTAAAACAATTAAAGCTTGTAAAAATAGGTACCACTGTACTTCATTTTATGGATTTTTATTGATCCCTCAAGTGTGTGCAGTTTGGAAAATTGAGCTAGAGTTTAATATCACAGGTATGGGCTTGTCTGGGAATTGAACCCAGGACCTCTCACACCCAAAGCGAGAATCATACCACTAGACCAACAAGCCCCTATAACTATTCAGAAAAATGCATTTTATTTGGGGAGATCATTGGTAACTGCACTTTTAATAACACACATTTTGATTCACTACAATTTTTATGCATAAATGAACAAGAGCTTTTTCAGGAATTGAACCCCAGATCTGATCATACGACTAAATAAACAATTTAGTCGTATGAGGATTTTATACTCTTTCCAAGGGATCCACGACATTTTATAAAATCAAATACAGTTGTACTTAAATCTACGAACACATTTTGTTCTAGAATTTAGCTCATAAGCCTTAGTTCATTTTGGTATGAAAAAAAAAAAAGGGCAGTAAATCCAATTGGGGTTAAAAGTGCAAAATGGAAGCCCAGTTTCAGATTGTGTCCCCTATCAAAATATCACATTTATAGACATTCTTGCAAAACCACAACTCATAAATTGATGATTTAGTCGTATGATCGGATCTGGGGTTCAATTCCTGAAAACGCTCTTGTTCATTTATGCATGAAAATTGTAGTGAATCAAAATGTGTGTTATTAAAAGTGCAGTTACCAATGATCTCCCCAAATAGAATGAATTTTTATGTGGCGTTTAAGGGCTTGTTGGTCTAGTGGTATGATTCTCGCTTTGGGTGTGAGAGGTCCTGGGTTCAATTCCCAGACAAGCCCATAACTGTGATATTATATCCTTAGCTCAATTTTCAAAACTGCACACACTCGAGGGATCAATAAAAATCCATAAAATGAAGTACAGTGGTACCTATTTTTACAAGCTTTAATTGTTTTAGGACAGAGCTTGTAACCCTTAGTTCTTTTTTGCATGAAAATAGTCATACCTTTAAATTAGTGGTAAAAGTGCGATATACTAAGCTAGTTTTAGATTGTGTTCCTTGTTAAAATTTCACAATTCATCAGATTTTTTGATGAATCATTGTTTTTTGGGGCTTGTTGATCTACTCGTATGATTCTTGCTTCGGTTGCGAGAGGTCAAGGGTTCAATTTCCGGAAAAGCCCTTGTGTTTATCAGGCATGAGTTTTTCATTTGTCCACAATTGAATTTCTTTTCATGTATGATTTTCGACTTATTTTTAAAACTTTAACCTCTATTTTACTCACACCACACACTCATCCTTCCATCCATTTCTACCGCTTATTCCCTTTGGGGTTGCGGGGGTGCTGGTGCCTATCTCAGCTACAATCAGGCGGAAGGCGGGTACACCCTGGACAAGTCGCCACCTCATCGCAGGGCCAACACAAATGGACAGACAACATTCACACTCACATTCACACAGACAGTTGTAAAGTCGTTTCATTTGTGATGTGAGACTTCATCTTAAGGTTTGCATCAATTTTCCAAACTGCACACACTCAAGGGATCAAAGACAAAGTAAAAACTGAAGTTCAGTGGTTCCTCAATTTATGATCTCTAATTGTTTTAGGACAGAGCTTGTAACCCTTTATTCTTTTTTGCATGAAAATAACCATCCATCCATCCATCCATTTCCTACCGCTTATTCCCTTTCGGGGTCGCGGGGGGCGCTGGCGCCTATCTCATCTACAACCGGGCGGAAGGCGGGGTACACCCTTGACAAGTCGCCACCTCATCGCATACCTATAAATTAGTGGTAAAAATGTTACACACTAACCCAGATTCAGAATGTGTTCCTTGTTAAAATCTCACAATTCTTTGTTGAAACATGACTTTTCTGGACTTGTTGGTCTAGTTACTAGACCAACAAGTCCAGAAAAGTCATGTTTCAACAAAAAATCTCATGAATTTTGAGATTTAAACAGGGAACACAATCTAAATCTAGGTTAGTATGTTGCACTTTTACCATTAATTTAATAAAAGTTAATAAAAATTACTCCAAATTCTTCTATTTGGCATCAAGCCAAACAGCTGTGTGCGCGTCAATATATGTACATGTTATGTATCTACATGTTATGTATCTACATGTTAGGTATCTACATGTGCAAAACGGAGGAGCTAGTTTACTTCTAAGAGTAGCGTACAGTATGTGTGTTTGCGAGAATGTCATCGTGTTGGCTGTGTGAGTGACATCGGTGAGTAAGTGGACGAGTAAAGAGAGAGAGAAATGTAGCGTGTTCATTGCGCAGAAGAGTGATGAACAGGTCTGGTTGTGTCCTGCAAAACTAATAATCAAGCAAACAGATTGTCACGAATCGGCGGCCTCGTCATTCTGACCCGAAAGCGGAGCTTAGCAGACAAATTCCCAGGTGAAGTGAAGGGTGTTACCCCTGATGAAAACATCAACCCAGGAAGGAACGTCTGCCCTGTGCTCCTCTACTACGGTCTGCACCGGAGCTGAACAGCAGGACAGGTGTAACAACATTTTTACCTGTCACTCTTTATAACTGTTTGTGAAGATCTGAATTCTTATTGTTTAAACGTTTACCTAAGTTTGAAGCAACGGTGGTAATACTAATCGCCACATTTGGTGAGGCGTGTTTTAAAGCACAAATTGCAGCGCGGCACCTCCTTGTTTAAAGTGTTACTTTTATTGTTAGTTTTGAAGCCCAAATACCCCCATATTGTACTTCACCACATTGTCATTTTTTGCCATTCCTCCTCTCTATGATGTCATTGCTTGTATGCACTTTGTGTGTGCGTTCTGACACACTCAATATATAGAATATATATACATGCTATATATACATATACATGATATATATATATATATATATATATATATATATATATATATATATATATATATATATATATATATATATGCACATACATGTATATCTTTATATACATACAAACCCCGTTTCCATATGAGTTGGGAAATTGTGTTAAATGTAAATATAAACAGAATACAATGATTTGCAAATCCTTTTCAACCCATATTCAATTGAATGCACTACAAAGACAAGATATTTGATGTTCAAACTCATAAACTTTATTTTTTTTTTGCAAATAATAATTAACTTAGAATTTAATGGCTGCAACACGTGCCAAAGTAGTTGGGAAAGGGTGTGTACACCACTGTGTTACATCACCTTTTCTTTTACTAACACTTAATAAATGTTTGGGAACAGAGGAAACTAATTGTTGAAGCTTTGAAAGTGGAATTCTTTCCCATTCTAGTTTTATGTAGAGCTTCAGCCGTTCAACAGTCTGGGGTCTCCGCTGTCGTATTTTACGCTTCATAATGCGCCACACATTTTCCATGGGAGACAGGTCTGGACTGCAGGCGGGCCAGTAAAGTACCCGCACTCTTTTTTAACGAAGCCACGCTGTCGTAACACGTGCTGAATGTGGCTTGGCATTGTCTTTCTGAACTAAGCAGGGGCATCCATGACAAAGACGGCGCTTAGATGGCAGCATATGTTTTTCCAAAACCTGTATGTACCTTTCAGCATTAATGGTGCCTTCACAGATGTGTAAGTAACCCATGCCTTAGGCACTAATGCACCCCATACCATCACAGATGCTCGCTTTTGAACTTTCCGTCAATAACAGTCTGGATGGT
The DNA here is from genome assembly GCF_033978795.1 of Nerophis ophidion. Lineage (NCBI taxonomy): Eukaryota > Metazoa > Chordata > Actinopteri > Syngnathiformes > Syngnathidae > Nerophis > Nerophis ophidion. The sequence continues at coordinate 15,970,864 of NC_084631.1, read as the reverse complement.
TCGCTTCCCCTTTGGTCCGGATGACACGATGTAGAATATTTCCAAAAACAATTAGAAATGTGGAATCCTCAGACCACAGAACACTTTTCCACTTTGCATCAGTCCATCTTAGATCTCCGGCCCAGAGAAGCCGGCGCCGTTTCTGGATGTTGTTGATAAATGGCTTTCGCTTTGCATAGTAGAGCTTTAACTTGCACTTACAGATGTAGCGACAAACTGTATTTAGTGACAGTGGTTTTCTAAAGTGTTCCTGAGCCCATGTAGTGATATCTTTTAGAGATTGATGTCGGTTTTTGATACAGTGCCGTCTGAGGGATCGGAGGTCACGGTCATTCAATGTTGGTTTCCAGCCATGCTGCTTAGGTGGAGTGATTTCTCCAGATTCTCTGAACCTTTTGATGATATTATGGATCGTAGATGTTGAAATCCCTACATTTCTTGCGATTGCACTTTGAGAAACGTTGTTCTTAAACTGTTTGACTATTTGCTCACGCATTTGTGGACAAGGGGGTGTACCTCGCCCCATCCTTTCTTGTCAAAGCATTTTTTGGGAAGCTGTTTTTATTCCCAATCATGGCACCCACCTGTTCCCAATTAGCCTGCACACCTGTGGGATGTCTTAATAAGTGTTTGATTAGCATTCCTCAATGTTATCAGTATTTATTGCCACCTTTCCCAACTTCTTTGTCACGTATTGCTGGCATCAAATTCTAAAGTTAATGATTATTTGCACAAAAAAAAAAGTTTATCAGTTTGAACATCAAATATGTTGTCTTTGTAGAATATTTAACTGAATATGAGTTGAAAATTATATGCAAATCATTGTATTCTGTTTATATTTACATCTAACACACTTCCCAACTCATATGGAATCGGGGTTTGTAGTAGCAGCAGCAGCAGCAACAGGAGCAATTAGGACTTATGTTATCTCTGCCAATTCCCGTCTGATGACCCCTTACAAAAACCCAAAAGCGAAGGACTTTTGTTGCTAGAAAAGGATCTCAAAGATTTCATTGAAATTACAAATGCTATACCTTTATTTATAAATGTCGCAATTGATCCATTGACTGATGGTTCAGGTATCGCATCAACACTTGTATTAAATAAGGCCAAACACAACAAACGCTGCAGAAGCTACTGTCTTAGTTCTCCTGTTAAAAGGGCTACAAAGCATGGGTATCATGCTGCCCTCTCCTTATTAAGTCCTAAAAAGCTTCGATCAAGTCATCCCCAAACCAGTGGTATTCATTGTGTGATATGTGAATATTTCATACAAACATTAGAAAGGAATCATGCATGTTGCACCAGGTTTTAGTCATAACAACGCCCAAGTTACGTCCAATGTCTTCAGAGTAGCAAAACGCCACTTGGAAATATGCAAATTAGGGGTCGAGACACACACAGAAATAAAAATGAGCATTTCAACACATTTGTAATTGTCAAAACACATGAAATAGACACAAAGTTTACATTTGTAGCTCATCTGTTTCAAATGTTACAAGCAGCGGCCATATTTGATTGGCCGCTGTGGCGACCCCAAAGGTCAGCGGCGTGGGCGCCCTAGCTAAATCATTTAAGTATGCCCTGTGCCAAATTTGGCCTTTTTAGACAAAAGTGAACGAAAATCTCCCTAAGGTCCTCCACTAAAATGTACTGTTGTTACTTTACATCAGGGGTGTCCAAAGTACGGCCCGGGGGCCATTTGCGGCCCGCAGCTAATCGTTTACCGGCCCGCCACACATTCTGCAAAAATGGCAAAATTGATAGTATTGCAAAAATTAAAAAAACATTTAAAAAAAGTGGAATGAGGTGAAATCTAATGAGAAAAAGTGGCAATGTGACACAAAGCTGCCATGCAGGCAGTTCTTTTGTTCCTTTTGTCTTTATTTTCTTTTTTTTCCATTGCTCAAAAAAAAGGACAAAAAAAAAAATCTATGTTATAATGAATTTATTCTTAAAAATTATCACTTAAAATTGTTTTATGTGGAAAAAATATTGCATATGTTGTGTAGTTGCCGTATAAAAACATCAAAGTTTGGACAAAAGAGCATAAAACAAACAAAATAGGCGGTCCATGGGTCAGGCAGATGATCAGGGGCGAGAGAGAGGCGTTGGAGTCCAGGGACGAGCGAGGAGTCGAGGAACGAGGGAGGCAGTCAGAGGACAGAAGGAGATCCGGGGAAAAGTGAGACGGGAGGGTAGGTACAGCATGAAAACTATTAAGTTCCCACGCCGATCCTTGGGTCCACTGGTCTTTTATCCAGCTCACCCTCATCAATACCAGGTTTGCAGATTAGCAATTGACTGCAGGCTTTTTGCTGCGTGGGCGTGCTGCGCTCAGAGTGAACGGTGGCGTGCCTGGGCGAACAGTCAGATGACGAATTGTGACTCAGATGCAGGAGGGATAAGCAGACTGCGCGTGCGCCGTAACACTAATTGGAAGGTCACATGAAGTTTGGTGCTCTGTAGCAACTGACTGTGCAGAAAGTCAGCGACCTCTTTGCACTTTGCGCTTCAGCATCCGCTGACACCTCTCTGTCAGACTGCGTGGTCTACCATTTTGTGGCTGAGTTGCTGTTGTTCCCAAACTCTGTCATTTTTGTATAATAAAGACTACAGTTGTGTTTGGAATATTCAGGAGCGAGGAAATTTCACGCCTGGATTTGTAGATTAGGTGGCATCCTGTGACAGTTCCACGCTGGAAATCACTGAGAGTGACCCATTCTGTCACAAATGTTTGTAGAAACTGTCTCCATGCCTAAGTGCTTCATTGTATACACCTCTGGCCAGGCCAAGTGATTAGGACACCTGATTCTGATCATTTGGATGGGTGGCCAAATGCTTTTGGCAATATAGTGTATTAAACAGTGGGTTTTCTAACAACTGGGAAGGTTTGTGTCATGTTTGTCCTCAAACAAAAAACATACTAGAATAAAATTATTATTTCACCCCCATGTTATTCCATTTTCAGTCCTTTTTTAAAAAAAGCTCCAGGGAGTAAAGAGCACTAAAGAGCAGCATGCGGCTTGGGAGCAGCAGGTTTTTTTGACCCCAGTTCTAGTCGTATCATTTTTGCCTCGGGTCTGGGGTTCAAATCCTGAAAAAGCTCTTGTTCATTTATGCATGAAAATTGTAGTGAATCAAAATGTGTGCTAATGAGAGTGGAGTTCACGGGCGTCACTAGACCTAATACTGTACTGGGACACACCTGGGGCACAAATAATTCATGTGAGCGTGCAAAGCGCGCAAGCAAAAACATTTTTAGCACTTATTTATCATAAAAAATACATAAATAGTGCTTTAAACTATGAAATCATATCAGACTATGTTGTATGGATCTTTGATTAACCACCTGAAATTAACTAATGCATTTGACCTACTTGTGCACTTTTTTACTCCAGACTTCTAAACTGCTACTGGTAAAAGCAAAAAGGAAGAGCAATGAATCTTTTTGAAATATATATTGCAGTAATCATCTGCAAATTTAACATCTACAAAAGTAAAACAAAAAATAAAGCACCCCTACATCTCTGGGTTCTTTTATATTATTTGATTTCCATTTATGGCAACGTGGCTAATCCTATTTCAGATACACAAAACTATAAAATATACACAAAACAATAAAGCCACAGTAGTAGAATAAATGAACAACTGTTGTGTGTCTGTTCAGGGAATCATTTTCTGAGAAGTAAACTGTAACGTCTCCTTTTCATTTTTGCAAAGTGGTCAATCACTCTGGACAGACATGGAATTATTACAGTAACTGTTATACAGTTGACCAGTGGTTCACAACTGCTGGGTCGTGACATAAAAGTGGATTGTGTGTCATTTTCAGTGAGTCGCAGTCAGATGTGTGCATGAAAAAAAAAAAAAGTTTAGGGAGAAAAAAATCAAATTGTGGCAACAAAACCAGATATTTTTACCCATTTTTCTAGTGACTATTAGTGAGTATTTTAGCAAAAGGCTAACAGACTAACAAGTTGGAGGAGGACTCAGGACAGACATGGAAATATATTTTTTTTAAATCTAAATGGGGCAACAAAACCCGATATTTTCAGCCATCTTTCTGAAAACAAATACAGAAATGTTACTATTTTTTCTGGAAACAAAACCAGATGCTTTAGCTGTAACCATTTTTCTGGTGACAAAACAAGATTATTTTAGTCAAAGTCACTCCGATTAACAAGACAAGTCTGCTGTGCTATTTTTCTGTGAAATAAACTTGAATGATTAAAAAATTTGGCTCACGACTTGATGATATGGAAAAATGTTTTTCTTCCTGAAGATAAACCATTTGAGAAGCACTCAACACACACAAGCTTACTCCAAATCATCATTGATGCAGAACCAGCAGACAATAACCAACATTATGTTTCATGTTCATTGGAAATTCCCCCGACAGCTCGTACAGCAAATGAATATGTTTGTCTTGATACAAAGAAGAACGTTAGCTAACTTAGCATCAACTTAAGACAATGATGTTGCCTAGCTAGCTAGGACTTCACTTACATCTCTCATTCCTTCCTGCTTCTTCCCTGCTGCGGGCGAATAACTTTCTGATATCCATCTAGGAGTTACAGTTTGGGTCAAATCAAAATCAAAATAATATAATTAACAAATTGTTGTTGGCTAACGTTACCTACCGCAGCAGTGATTCACCCCCCCCCCCCCCCCCCCCCCTCTCTCTCTCTCTGTCTCTCAGGCGGTATCGAAGGGTTCTCCGGGTGCCTGGAGCATACAGGGCTCCTCAGCCAACTTATCCAAGAAGCAAAGGAGAAGAAAGGCAACCTAACAGTAGTCTGGCTTGATTTTGCTAATGCATATGGGTCAATTCCCCATAACGTGATCCAAGTGGCTATGGAGCATTACCTCATCCCACATCACATCCAGGGGACGATCACCAGCTACCTGGGAGACATCAAGCTACGATTCCAAGCAGCCATGTTCACAACTAAATGGCAGCCAGTGGAAAAGGGAATAGTGACAGGGTGCACCATCTCTCCCATCTTGTTTGTCATGGGAATGAACCTGATCATCTCTGCAGCTATCATAAAGTCAAGAGGACCAAAGACTGCAGCAGGAAGTCAACAACCAGCAATCAGAGCATTCATGGAGGATCTTACCGTGATAACACCAACTCATGTGCAGGCGAGATGGGTCCTGGCGGAACTGGATCGTATGGCTACTTGGGCAAAGATGATCTTCAAGCCCAAGAAATCAAGGTGTCTGGTGATCCAAAAGGGAAAAACAACGGGAAAGTTCAAGCTGCTTGTTCAGGGGGAAGCAATCCCAAACATCCAAGGGAACCCTATTACATGCCTTGGAAAGTGGTATGATGATTCCATGACGGATAAAAACAGCATCTCCAGCACCGAAAATCAGGTTGAAGAATGGTTGAAAAGGATTGACAAGTCTGGTCTGCCTGGGAAATACAAGTGCTGGATCTACCAGCATGGCTTACTCCAAAGACTTATCAATCATCAATCAATCAATGTTTACTTATATAGCCCTAAATCACTAGTGTCTCAAAGGGCTGCACAAACCACCACGACATCCTCGGTAGGCCCACATAAGGGCAAGGAAAACTCACACCCAGTGGGACATTGGTGACAATAATGACCCAGTGGGACGTCGGTGACAATGATGACTATGAGAACCTTAGAGAGGAGGAAAGCAATGGATGTCGAGCGGGTCTAACAGGATACTGTGAAAGTTCAATCCACAATGGATACAACACAGTCGCGAGAGTCCAGTCCAAAGAGGATCCAAGACACAGCAGCGAGAGTCCCGTTCACAGCGGAGCCAGCAGGAAACCATCCCAAGCGTAGGCGGACCAGCAGCGCAGAGATGTCCCCAGCCGATACACAGGCGAGCAGTACATGGCCACCGGATCGGACCGGACCCCCTCCACACGGGAGAGTGGGACATAGAAGAAAAAGAAAAGAAACGGCAGATCAACTGGTCTAAAAAGGGAGTCTATTTAAAGGCTAGAGTATACAAATGAGTTTTAAGGTGAGACTTAAATGCTTCTACTGAGGTGGCATCGCGAACTGTTACCGGGAGGGCATTCCAGAGTACTGGAGCCCGAACGGAAAATGCTCTATAGCCCGCAGACTTTTTTTGGGCTTTGGGAATCACTAATAAGCCGGAGTCCTTTGAACGCAGATTTCTTGCCGGGACATGTGGTACAATACAATCGGCAAGATAAGATGGAGCTAGACCGTGTAGTATTTTATACGTAAGTAGTAAAACCTTAAAGTCACATCTTAAGTGCACAGGAAGCCAGTGCAGGTGAGCCAGTACAGGCGTAATGTGATCAAATTTTCTTGTTCTTGTCAAAAGTCTAGCAGCCGCATTTTGTACCAACTGTAATCTTTTAATGCTAGACATCGGGAGACCCGAAAATAATACGTTACAGTAATCGAGGCGAGACGTAACAAACGCATGGATAATGATCTCAGCGTCTTTAGTGGACAGAATGGAGCGAATTTTAGTGATGTTACGGAGATGAAAGAAGGCTGTTTTAGTAACGCTTTTAATGTGTGCCTCAAAGGAGAGAGTTGGGTCGAAGATAATACCCAGATTCTTTACCGTGTCGCCTTGTTTAATTGTTTGGTTGTCAAATGTTAGAGTTGTATTATTAAATAGAGTTCGGTGTCTAGCAGGACCGATAATCAGCATTTCCGTTTTTTTGGCGTTGAGTTGCAAAAAGTTAGCGGACATCCATTGTTTAATTTCATTAAGACACGCCTCCAGCTGACTACAATCCGGCGTGTTGGTCAGCTTTAGGGGCATGTAGAATTGGGTGTCATCAGCATAACAGTGAAAGCTAATACCGTATTTGTGTATGATGTCACCTAGCGGCAGCATGTAGATGCTGAAGAGTGCAGGGCCAAGGACCAAACCCTGGGGAACTCCACACGTTACCTTAACGTAGTCCGAGGTCACATTGTTATGGGAGACACACTGCATCCTATCAGTAAGATAAGAGTTAAACCAAGACAGGGCTAAGTCTGACATACCAATTCGTGTTTTGATACGTTTTAATAAAATATTATGATCGACGGTATCGAAAGCAGCGCTAAGATCGAGGAGCAGCAACATAGATGACGCATCAGAATCCATCGTTAGCAATAGATCATTAGTCATTTTTGCGAGGGCTGTCTCCGTGGAGTGATTTGCCCTGAAACCGGATTGAAAGGTTTCACATAGATTGTTAGACGCTAAGTGTTCATTTAACTGCTCCGCAACAATTTTTTCAAGGATTTTTGAAATAAAGGGAAGGTGAGACACCGGTCGGTAATTTACCATGAGGTCAGGATCGAGGTTAGATCTTTTAAGAAGAGGATGAATAACCGCTTTTTTGAATGCTAGGGGAACAGTGCCCGAGGAGAGTGATAAGTTTATAATATTTAGCACTGATGGACCTAATAATACAAAGAGCTCCTTGATCAGTTTCCCAGGAAGAGGGTCAAGTAAACATGTTGTCTGTTTTATTCCATTTACACGTTGTAACAATTCCTCTAATGTTATTTCCTCAAAACGAGAGAAACTATTTTGGAGGGCAGTATCCGCCGTATATACAATCGTGTCAGTGTTAATTGAACCCCGTTGTAGCTGGGACGCATTGTCTTTAATCTCCTTTCTAATGACTTCAATTTTCTTACTAAAGACTTGCATAAAGTCATCAGCTGAGTGGGTTGAGCTACTGGAAGGAGTCCCTTGTTGGGTTAGCGATGCTACCGTACTAAACAAAAATTTAGGATCGTTTTTATTACGGTGGATGAGATTTGAGTAATATTTAGCTTTAGCTAAGGTAAGCATGCGTTTATAAGTTATTAAACCATCACTCCATGCTTGATGGTGCACCTCAAGTTTAGTCGTGCGCCATTTGCGTTCCAGCTTTCTACATAATAATTTCTGAGCTCTAGTTTCTTCTGTAAACCACGGGGTGCGCTTTTTTGGAGCCTTTTTTAACTTTAGCGGTGCTATGTTATCAATGGTTTCGCGCAGGGCATCGTTAAAGTTGTTAGTGAGGTTATCAATAGAGCCCACATACTTTGGGAATGGTGCCATTACCGAGGGCAGTAGGTCAGCAAGAGTTGTCGTTGTGGCTGTATTAATGTTGCGGCTGCTATAGCAGTTATTATTATTATTAGTTTGACGAACATGCGTCTGAACCTCGAATTTTATAAGGTAATGATCGGACAATACTTTAGTATACGGGAGTATCGTAACTTTGGAAACGGTGATGCCCCTGACAAGCACTAGGTCTATCGTATTACCGTTGCGATGCGTGGGTTCATTTATTATTTGTGTGAGACCACAGCTATCAATTACAGTCTGGAGCGCTACGCACGGTGGGTCCGATGGGGTATTCATATGGATATTAAAGTCCCCCATTATGATTATATTATCGGCGTGTGTCACTAGATCAGCAACGAACTCTGAGAATTCATTAATAAAGTCCGAATAGGGCCCTGGGGGGCGGTAGATAACAGCCAGGTGTAGAGGCAGCGGTGTGACAGACCTCATAGTAAGCACCTCAAACGATTTATATTTATTATTTATGTTAGGACTAAGGTTAAAGTTTTCGTTGTATATTAGTGCGACCCCCCCACCCCTTTTGAGCGGACGGGCAATATGCGCATGTGTAAAGTTAGGAGGACATGCCTCATTTAGCGCAAAAAAGTCGTTTGGTTTAAGCCAGGTTTCGCTGAGACCGATGACGTTAAGATTGTTGTCTCTGATAATATCATTAACTAACAACGTTTTAGGAGACAATGATCTTATGTTTAAAAAACCTATATTATAGGTAGTGGGCTGTTTCAGGGAATTTTTGATCAAATTATCCGTAGTAGCAATATTAATAATGTTGTGTTTATTATGCCCAGTGCATTTAGTATAGTTACGACCATATCTAGGAATTGATACGACAGGAATTTTCCGATTGTTTGATTGTTGCTTTGATAAACTGCACGCATCATGGTTAGCCACCTCAGTAACGGGGATTTTCCGATTGTTTGTTTGTTGCTTTGATAAACTGCACACATCATGGTTAGCCACCTCAGTAACGGGGATTTTCCGATTGTTTGTTTGTTGCTTTGATAAACTGCACGCATCATAGTTAGCCACCTCAGTAAGACACATGTCCAACTCTGAAACACTCAAAGCAGAAAAAACTTGTTCTAATTTAACAGACTCCTTACCCAGACCAGTAGTCTCGCATCTTTCATCTAAATCCGTCTTCGGGATGGAGGAAAGTGGTGTTCTGTGGCTTCTCACCGTGTACGAAGTGGCAATAACAACAGTTGAAGGTTTGGAGAGGAAGTTCAACAAGCACCTTTGGAAATGGTTGGGGATACCCCCGAGCTTTACATCTACGGGGCTCTACATAAGGTCGGGCCATCTCCAGCTCCCCCTGTCTTCAGTTTTGGAGGAGTTTAAAGTCGCAAAATGCAGACTTTCCCTGACGTACAGGGACTCCCAAGATCGGCTGATCAGGGAAGCTGGAATAAGAACAAGATCTGTCAGGAAGTGGGCCGCTAGCACTGCTATTGCCCAGGCAGAATCATCTCTCAGGACCAAAGATACCATCGGAAGCCTCTGCACTGGAAGACAGGGTCTAGGAACATCACATTTCCAGCAGTGGTCCAAGTCCACTCCCAGGGAAAGGAGGACCTTGATTCAGGATGAAGTCCGAAACCTTGAGGAACAAGGAAGAAGAGTTAAAGCCATCGAGCTCGCAACCCAATGTGCCTGGACAAGGTGGAACCTTCCCAAAAGGAACGTGACGTGGAGTGAACTGTGGAGGCTGGAGCCGTTTCGTATCTCATTTCTGCTTCGAGCAGTATATGACACCCTGCCGACTCCAGTCACTTGCATAGGTTGGGAATGAGGGAGGACCCGCTGTGCAGGTTGTGTGGCGGTAAAGGAACTATGGCGCACATTCTGTCTGGGTGCAAAACAGCATTGACCCAGGGAAGATACAGGTGGCGCCATGACAAGGTGTTGGCAATGCTCGCAGACATCTTGGAGCAAGAGAGGAGAAAGAAACACCCAGCCAAAACAAAGCCATTGCTGAGAAACATCACCTTCGTGAAAGAGAGTCATAGACCAGTTGTCCAAGGCCAAGCCAACCAAAACCTCTTGCAGTTGGCCCAGGGATGGGAGATGGAGGTCGACCTGGGGCGGAAGCTCCTCTTCCCAGAGGCAGTACTGTCCACCACTCTGAGACCAGACATAGTTTTGTGGTCCCCAGAGGGAAAAAAAATCATCCTGGTGGAACTTTCTGTCCCGTGGGAGGAGGGATGTGAGGAAGCGGCAGAGAGGAAGAAAACAAAGTACCAACAACTTGTCCAGGACTGCCGGGACAAGGGGTGGACAGCAAGGCTGATGACAGTGGAAGTTGGTTTTCGAGGATTCCCTGCGCAATCTGTGTGGAATATGATGACAAAGGTTGAATTGAGAGGTCACTTGAGAAAAACAGCCGTTCGTAGGCTGGGAGAAGCGGCGGAGAGAGCCTCCTGTTGTCTCTGGCATAAAAGAGAGGACAATAGCTGGAAGCCTGGATGAGAGGAGCAGTGATCTGGCCAATCACTGCTGACCCACCAACCGGAGAGTGTTGTGGTTAAGGGTCGAAACACTCGGTGAACGTTGGGGACCACCTGATGACCTCTTGTCCAGGCCAAAGCTTTATCTATTAGAAATGGATTATAATAGCATCTTTGATGTATTTGCAAACTCTCTCAACTGAAGTCTCATCCACACGTGAATAAATTACCATATTAATTAGCCATGTGCTCATTGTTACGTGGAGTGAATACAGGAGCAATCAATTACCATACTAAGTAGTATGTGCGCTGTTGTCTATGTTATGTAGACTTAAAACTCTGAAGCAAGTTTTATTTATTGGTAAAATTTTTACTGGGGCACTGCAGATCAACACTGGGGCACGTGCCCCAGTGAAATCTGTCTGGCGACGCCCTGGTCTAGACATTCTGTATTTCACTACACTACACAACACCTTTAAGATTAATTGGATAAGACACTATGTGAAAGATCCTACCTCAATTTGGAACTTCATTTCTCATCATGTATTTTCTAATCTTGGAGGCCTAAAATCGTTGATATTGTGTTACTAGAAAATTGATAGGATTTCTGTTTCTCTTTCATACTTCCACAAACAAGCCCTTCTGGCATGGTCTCTTCTCTACAAGCACAATTTCTCACTATACGAAATACTTCCTTTGGAACAATAAGGACATATGTTAAAAGAGGAAATCTCTTTTCCTCAACAATTGGTTCAAGAATGGTATTATTTTAGTGACTCAGCTTTTCAATTAGGAAGGTAAACTTTTTAATTACAAATAATTTCTCAACCATGTTAAGGTCCCTGTGACTCCCAAACATTTTGCCAAGGTCTTTGATGCCATTCTATGTGGTGTTGTTATGTTGTACAGGGCTTACTCATTTCCTCTTTCTGCTGTTACAATTGTGAATGATCCACTTTACACTCCTGGAGGGAAACTTTGTTTTAATCAAAAACATAACAGAAAAATCTGCAGCTTATTCCAAAATGATTGTGTGTCTGTCTTCTATGTAATTGTGTAATGTTATGAATGACATCTGCTGGGTCAAAAGTTGGTCTCTTCTTAACAGGTATTTACTTACCAACAAAGTCAAAGAGATTTCTTTCTAAATCATTCATGGTTGTTACCCTGTGAAGACTGTGGTGGGTAGATAGAAGAAGGACATTGATGTTACCTGCACCTTATGTAACATGCATCCAGGGACTGTTTACTACCTGTTTTGGACATGGGAAAGCACTTGATCACTATGACAGGCATATGTCCTTTCATCGTGGACAATATTCATGGGAAATATTTGCTTCGTTTTGAAAATGTCCATCCATCCATTTTCTACCGCTTATTCCCTTTCGGGGTCGCGGGGGGCGCTGGCGCCTATCTCAGCTACAATCGGGCGGAAGGCAGGGTACACCCTGGACAAGTCGCCACCTCATGGCAGGGCCAACACAGATAGACAGACAACATTCACACTCACATTCACACACTAGGGCCAATTTAGTGTTGCCAATCAACCTATCCCCAGGTGCATGTCTTTGGAAGTGGGAGGAAGCCGGAGTACCCAGAGGGAACCCACGCATTCACGGGGAGAACATGCAAACTCCACACAGAAAGATCCCGAGCCTGGATTTGAACCCAGGACTGCAGGAACTTCGTATTGTGAGGCAGACGCACTAACCCCTCTGCCACCGTGAAACCCGTTTTGAAAATGTGTTATTTGGATTTACACAGTATGAAAAAAAAAAATAATAAAAGGAATTTTAGCTATTGGCTAAGTTTTATATTCATAAATGTAAGTTTCTCAATACCCGAACCTGTTTTTTTGCCTTTAAAAAATAATTTAAACTTGATTTCAAAACGCCTTCTATCTCTAACAACCAAAAGGCTGTGAAAACTATGATGCCATGCTCCAAATTTGTATTACTTATGGAACTTGTGTGAGCCTATGACTTAACTTCACACACACACACACACACACACACACACACACACACATATATATATATATATATATATATATATATATATATATATATATATATATATATATATATATATATATATATATATATATATATATATATATATATATATATATATATATATATATATATATATATATATATATATCTACACATTGCATTCTACTTAAGTTGCTTATGGAGATTACAACCCCCTGGCACTGTTTTGTACTGTTTCTGTACTTGTTTTGATTATTATTATATATTTGCCTATATGTAAATGTTGAATATTAAAAATAAAGGTTTAAAAAAAAAGAGCTTTAAGTGGCTGCTGTGCTTAACCAATCATGTGACAGTTTAATCAGAGGTCACTTCTATGTCACAAGAAGACACGAGAAAGGGGCGTGGCGAGCAGGGTTGCCAAATTGTGACCAATAGACCCTTTTACAGCAAACGTAAGTGCGCCAATTCAGGTACCGAAAGTGAAGCAACACTGCTTTTTACACTCAGAAAAGGAAGTGTAGGCTTAAAAAAAGTTCAGAAAAATATCATGGATTGTCAGGTTGTTTGTTTATTTTCTGTTGAGATGGAAAAACATGGCAACGAAGGTAAGGAGAAGCTCAGCCATCGATGACGTCACAGCAGTGTCAAAATTGACAACGACGGAAGTGACGACACTTTAGCGCATGCGCGGTCTGATAGAGTTGACAGGTGGATAGTGGAGCAAGTAGGAGCGACAAGACAAGCTGACGGTTAAGTTTAAAGCCATAAAAAGAGAAATCATGACTGTCTGTAAGTATTTCATGCAAGGACGTTGTCAATATGGTGTTAAATGCTGGAACGAGCACCCGGTTGGAGGAGGAGGAAGAGGCTATAACCGCTCTACCTCTCAACAGCACTCCAGAGGAGATACAGGTAAGATATGTTATGTATATATAGTTGTATTTAAAACAAATAGTTGGGCGCTCTTAGGGTCAGTGTATAGTTTGGTAATTGATATTTTCGTTTAATGAATAGGAATTTTTAAGAAAGAAAAAAAACAATTGCTTTATTTCAATCTAATTTTGGAATATGTAAATGTTCAATTGAACAACGTAGCTTTCTTTTTGTTCGTGTCGAAAAACAACAAGTATATCCAAGGACTGATTAATTATCACTTTATAGTTTATATGGCAAAAATAAAAATCATCAGTTACTAAATTATTATAACGTAAATAACGGACGTCTTTTTCAAATTCGGGAACCGGAAGTTGCTGTTTAAATACACGACAGCTGATTGGCCTCTAGGGGGGAAGAAAACTGATGATCCGTTTGCGCATGCGCTGAAAGTCAGCAACTTCCGTTTTACAGGTTTAACTTTTTACAAGGGTTGGCAAATGTATCAACTAAACTCAAATAATCAACAACTACTCCTTGAAAATAATGATTTGTTATCCATCTAAATCGTACATTGCTAATTGCCTAAATATTAGGTAGAAAATGATTATGTCAGAAAATGGTTTAAGTACACTTTAAGCAGGATAGAATGCAGCTGAGATAGACTCCATCAATCCCCGCCTATGACCCCAAACGATTGATGGATGGAATGAATATGTGTCTCAACTGCATGTTAAGACCAAAGAAAATTTAATAAACTGGGTTTGCAATATTTTCCCTCAAAAAAGTTTAAAGAGCAATGTTTGATGTGAAGTAATTAGGGCCTTATTAATCATTCATAACAACATTGCTTTTGGTTCAGTATAGTCTTTTAAATATTGACAGTTTATTAAAAAAAATCTGTTTAAAGGTATTTTTTTTTACTTTCCATGCTTGAATCTCATGATCAACTTACATACGTATAAAAAAAAAAAAATATATATATATATATATATATATATATACATCTTTATTTTGCCCTTGTTGCGGGCCGCAAATGGCTTTTTGGCCACACTTAGGATGCCTCTGCTCTAAAGTATTTGAATATATTCTTTAGTTTCAAAAATACATTACCACTGACAATCAATTTGGTTTTAAAACGACTAACCAGTTCAAAGGATCTAAACTTGTATTTCTCATTACTGTAGAATTGTTTATCACTGTTCTGTAAGTTGAAAATAATAAGTTTATCGTACATAAACAAACAAAACAATCTAATGGACTCATAAATGTAAACATAAATTGTACCTAAATAAATATAGAATATAAAAATAGGGTGCTTAAAAAAGAAAGTGTGTCCAGAAGGTCTGCTGTGGAGAGGTCCAGTGTCTTCAGCGATGGTGGGGGCGGGGGTCCAATGCATCTCTGATTTCACAGCGATCAAATGTATCACTGATTCATGTATCGTTTTATCTGCGCTTCTCTCAGATGATATCATTGACAGCTTCACCTGTTGGGACGTACACACAGCGTGGAAATCAAATGAAGGCCCACCCTAGCAGGCCAGTTGCCACGCTAATGCGGGGAACGCCAAGGTTCGCTGTTTTCTCGCTCTGTCCACTGCCGTCACGTTATTCTCATGAGCAAATTGCAAAACACCTTGGCCTCACGGGCGTCTCTGACGGGCTTTTTACACTTTTCAGACGCCGCTGAAATGAGAATGGCCGGCGGCTTTTCTTCGGGCAGCTTCTTTGCCGGCGGAAGCGTCTTCATGGACTTTTGAGGCATGAAGGCTGGCGGATTTTCGGGGTGGCTGGTGAGGTATACACATATGAATCCAGTGTTGTTATTGTTATTCTTCCCAGCAGAGTGTTAGCAGGGCATTTGGTGTGGGCGGCATGCAGGATGTCTTATTTTGAAAGGAGCAACAAAGTCCTACATGACCAATGAAAGCCATGTTTAACACTCTGTCTGCTGCGTTTAAATGGGCGCTACACTTCATTTACTTTCCGTAACCTGTATAATAACCAATCTGTACCGCCATTGTTATTGTAAGAGCGAACACTGGAATATTTTTTTGGGCATAGTAACACATCGCGTTGTTCACAGAGACACTCACACTGCTACGGCATTAACAAGAGGCAAGCTAGCTTCTGCGTCAGCAGCTGAATTGCTTTTGAGTTTGTAATGCACAACACAATGTGATAGGACACATACAGGTTGTTTTTCTGATGATTTTCATATTGTTATATGACACCTAAAATTAAAAGTATTTTTTTTTAATCTTGTTTTTTTTAATTCTCATTTTCATATATCAAATTTAATGACCGAAGACATGCTAATCAAGTAAAGTTAATTGTATTTCTCTAGCTGCCATTTCAGAATCAGCATTATTGGCCACAAGAAATTTGACTTGGTAGACTGCTCTCTGTGTTTAATGGAACAATTGGTATTACAAGTTAACGAAAATATAGTCAATGACTCAGATACTTAACATGTGAGAGGCTAATAATTAACAAAATAAGTTATCTTAAGGCACTCTACACATACAACAGGTCCAGAACTCGTCTCCTCGTACATAAAAAGAACCAACTAAAGCATTTAGGCTGCGTTCACACCGGGTTCAATGTCCAATTTACATTTTTTTGGTTCAAATCCAGTCTTTTTAGTGGCCGTTCACATTACAAAAAATTTGATTTTTAATGTGAATGCAAACTGACCCGCTTGCAGACATGACGTAGCGAGCACTTCAGTGTTTACAGAACTAAAATTGGCTTCAGCTCCAGTCGGTCTCAGTACTGGCACATTTGTGACAATTTCAAGGGTTTTTTGTGATCAAATTCAACGTCTTCTTAACCAAAATTATTGCGCATGTGAGAATAAGAAAGAAGAGAAGAAGTACTTTGGCTCCCGCAGTTCTACGGGATAATTTGCTTCAATGTCTGCTTGAAGACCTGAGCGTGGGGGCGTTCACACTGAGGACACATCGCATTGATATCCACATACGAAAGAGGCCTGGGTCAAATATGAAGTATTTGGAATTGCACTGTTTACACTGACATTAAAAATTCTGATACATGTCACATATGGGGAAAAAACTTGGAATTGACCTGCAGTGTGAACAAGACCAAGACGGAGGTGAAGGAAAACTCCCTCAAACAGAACCCAGGCTGTCTAGACTGTTTTGATAAAAACGCTCCAATGTCACTTCTGTGTGTGTGTTTCAGGGCATAGAAACAAGGTTCTGGTGAATCCCTCTCACCAAAAAGGAGGACATAGCCAGCAAGTGTCCTCCCGTGTGAGTAATCAGTGTGGTGGGAGAGGACACGGCTTGAAGAGCTCCGAATTTAGCGTCTCTTCTCAAAACAGTGTTTCAACCGTGGGCATCAACCGCGGGGACCATGAACAGGGTGGAAGAGGAGGAGAAGGAGACCGAGGACCAGCACCGGGTGAAGAAGATGAAGAGCAAAAACTGTGAGTTGCCATTTTCCTTAACTATGAATCATGCAACAATGACGTAAAAGCACAAATTGCCCTCTGATGTCGTCCCCTAAAAATGTTAACATCCTTGTCCTTCTCAGGGAGATCATTCAGACTCAGAGTGACATGATGGTTTGGGAGAGCTCAGACCAGTCAAGCTTTTCATGTTCTAGCGGCTCCAAAGCACTGTTTTCTGGTCGGTATCAAACACACGTGACATTTGTTTTCGTAATACGCCAGCAGATAAACATGATGTCTCTCCCCCCTCACCCCCACCACTGTAGGGTTTGCAGACATATCTCCAGAAGAGCAGAGGTTTGAATATTACTCCACCAAGAGTTACGTAAGTGTAGTGTTGAAAGTTGGAATCTTGAATTGGTGTGGAAAGTGTTTAATGCTTGGTCCTGGTCTACTTTTTTAGCTCGATGGCATCAGCTGGTTGCTCATTCAGTGGGGAGACCGAATGAATCAATCTACTCGTGCAGCTTTGGTGAGGCACACACAGTCACTCATATTGAATATTTATACTAGGGCTGTTTTCTTCTCAACATTTTGGGTCTAAGCGGTAGATTCGATATAATAAGAGGTGGCCGAAACACGGCCAGCTGATTTTAGAGACGTGACGTCACACCAGGAAGCAAGTGAAAACCGAGATTAAGATTTATCTCTTACTTTCTGAAAACTATTTGTCTGCACAGAAGAATATTGTTGTAATATTTAAAGAAGACATGATGAAAACAATCAATGTTTCCTCCCAACACACCTGCTGCATGCGAGGCACGCGCAGGAATTATCTTAGTTTAAGAGCAGACGATTCAACTGCAAGGTTAATTGTCAAATCAGATTACTCCCACTCGAATATTCAAATATTTGAAGACAGCCCTAATTAATACATGTATTTATTTTTGATGCAGTACCTAATTGTTGGATCATTTCACAGATTGCAGAACTAAGATATCCAGCGCCTCGGACCTCGTCAAGTGGCTTTGGCTCAGCACCTGCTGGATGTGGGTCCTCTTCCCTTGATGTTGGCAATAAAGGTAAGAGTTTACTTTTTTCTAAGAGTCAGTTTCAGAAATCTTGTGAATGCATTCTGCAGGGTTTCTGAGGTTCATTAAAAAGTAGACCTTGGCCAAATAAGTAAAGTAATTGAACGATAAAATTAACTTTTTAGCATTTATAAATTCCGAGGTCTGTTTTTTCTTCGTTTCTGGCTTTCAAAATGGATATTAGCTGTCTCACTCTGTACATCGCTCTCAGCACCTGAGCACGCTTATTTGAAAGGCAGAATGAATTTAGTGAACCGAGTAAGCTTTTTGTCAGTCATCAACAATCTTTGTGTCGGTGTGAGCAGGCGGAGCTGCTAACTTACAGACAGAATACACGGACATTGTCTCGCCAGTGAGAAAGCACTGCTAAGTAAGAACATTTAGGAGGAAAAAGATGATTGTAAGCCAAACATCTGTGTGTGGGAATATTTCATCTTCAAACTGCTTCAACACAGATGAATGAGCAAGTATGTCGTGATGGCATTGGAAATTAAAAAAAGACAACAAAAATGTGAGTGTGAATGTTGTCTGTCTATCTGTGATGGCCCTGCGATGAGGTAGCGACTCATCCAGGGTGTACCCCGCCTTCCGCCCGACTGTAGCTGAGATAGGCGCCAGCGCCCCCCGCGACCCCAAAAGGGAATAAGCGGTAGAAAATGGATGGATGGACAACAAAAACACCCGATCCAGTTTTTTACCAATTGAGGAAAAACTTCATTTCAAGACGTTCAATATTGAAGTGCAATTTTTGATAACATAAATTAACAGTGTATTTTATTGTTTTGTTTATTTACTTATTTAAGATAATTGAGTTATTGGCCTTCCAATTAGACTAGTAGAAAAAAATACTACAGTATGAAAAATGTTTGTTACATTTGAAAGGGTTACTTGCATTATCATCAATCAAATATTACTTTAGTGCTTAATTTGGCCACAGTTAATGTCAACTTTTCAACATATGTCAAATTCTTTCAAAAGTGTTGATACAAGTTTAAACATTTGGCTAGATATAATAATTATCTGCAGTACAACATAGTTAACAGGCAAGGTAATATTTAGAGCCTTCACAGTCATAAAAAAAAGTTAACCACCACTAATAATATAAAGTGTAAACATCAACTTTGATTATGACAGTGCATTAAAGATGCTAAAACCAGTCCAAAGTAGGTCAATAAATGAGTGTAATATCTGTTATTGCATGTTAGAAAACATTCCTTGCATGAATTAATGATCGCGCAAATTCAACCATTTTCTTGGAAATACGCACAACCTCGCAACTTTGTCCAATGCCCAAAGCCTAACAGTACATTTTGGCAAATCATTTGTCATTTTCCGCAATTGAATTTGCCTCTGATCTGAAAGGCGCGCATCAATCATCAACTGTCTAATCAAAACTTGTTTTTTCTTGTGTAGACAAAGCATGAACAGCAACATGTAACAATATATAAACTATTTATTGCTTAAACAGCAAAGTTTTTTTCTTCCTGTGTAGCTCAGACTTACTTCTGAGCACCGTCTTCAGCACTAAGCCTTCTGGATAACACACCACGAGTTTACATGTATTCATATATTTATTTAACCTTTATTCATCCAGAATAAGTTAATTAAAATTACCATGGATATAGATCACTACCAACAGTTATCTAAAGCTCTCAAAGGGACACTTCACTTTTTTTTGGCATTTTACCTGTTGTACACAATCATTATGAGAGACATGAATACAGTTTTTTTTTTTCAGGGTATTAAAGATAAAAAACAGCTCATTGGAATCATTGTTGTAGCCTTCAAAGCCCTCTAAAACAACTTCAAAACACTCCAACATTTTAATAAACAAACTGCAAGTAAATGTAGATAATGTAGTAACAGACACGTTCATAACAGTATGTAATATGTACAATGTTTACCATATTTTGTTCATGTTAATCATTGCCGCGCGTGCGTGGACCGATCGTGTCTTACGGTACCGATTGAGTGACACGGTTCCCTTTTTAAAATATTTAATAATATTCTAATTTCTAGCCAGCAAGAACGAGACCATTTTTACATGTTAGAATGCAAAAAACGTTTGTCTTCTTATCTTTCATGATCATAAACGATAGGCAAAATTCCCCCCAAAAAGTGCAGTTCTCCTTTAATGTGCCCAACATGTAAAAATTAACCAAAAAATCCTGCGGAATAAAAATATATTACATTCGTTTTAAAACTATAGGCCAATGATGCGAGCTAAAAAATGGCCCTGGTGCAGCTCTTAGTCAGATGTTTGGTGAGCTCATCGTCTGTGGATGTTATATTTTTCTAAACTTGGAGTTTTTTAGCGGTAGATGTGTAATGTACAAACATGTCATTCCTTATCTTGCTCTTCTTTAGGGTTTGAGGCCGAACCACCAGCCCAAGCAACTAATATCAGTTTAGCTTCTCCAGCGAGTGGATTAGGCTCTCCACTGGCCCCAACATCTCCTCCAGGTTTCAGCAGTGCCATCCCAGCTGTGACACAACCGCCCACCGGGTCTGACGCCACGCCGTCTACAAGTTCCGATGCCCCTCCGGGTTCCCCCTTCCCCCGCTCGTCTGGCGAAAAACTTGCGGCTCCATCTTTGGGGACAGGTTCCTCCTCCGCAGCCGAGACCAACAAAGCGATGGAGAAGTCCGGCGCACCTGCAGGAAATTTGCCAGGACAGGTGCGTGCGGTGGAAACCTCAGGCGGTCTTTACTCCCTTGAGAGCGAGCTAACCCAGGAGGAGCTGGATCAGTTCAAAGCACAAATGTTCACTTTGGGTCTGATTCCTCTGAAGCTGCCTCCTGCTGCAATGCTTGCCATTTAATGCTTAAATGTATTTATTTATTTTTCATAAACAGTTTTTATTCATTCAAGTTGATGCACATATAGAAATATTTATAACAAACCCCTCACTCCCCACACTCCAAACAGTCCTTGGACAAATTAAATGCACATTAAAAAAATAAAAAGTGAATAAAAAAACTACATGAGTGTTCAAGCTTCTTATAGACAATGCTGGCTAAGTACACTAAATGTACACACATTATTACACGTCTTGAAAGGAGTAACTTGGTTACCAAACAGACAGAGTTGCTACTTAGTCATCAGGAAGTGGCTTCAGCTTATCGAAGTGGGAGATAAAAGGGCGCCACCATGAGTGGAACTTGTTTAAATACCCTCTTAGATTGTATTTAATTTTTAAAGTTTTATGAGAGCATAATATCCTTCAGCCAAAAACTATGAGGGGAGACTTGGGAGACTTCCATTCAAAAAGTATTCTTCTCCGAGCTTGGAGAGATGAGAATGCATACTTGATCATTTTGCGATATTGCCATATTTTTGCTGAAAGGATTTAGTAGAGAACATCACCAATAAAGTTTGCAACTTTCGGTGCTAAGAGAAAAGCCCTGCCTCTACCGGAAGTTGCAGACGATGACGTCACATGTTGATGGCTCCTCACATGTTCACATTATTTTTAATGGGAGCCTCCAACAAAAAGTGCTATTCGGACGGAGAAAACGACAATTTCCCCATTAATTTGAGCGAGGATGAAAGATTCGTGTTTGAGGATATTGATAGCGACGGACTAGAAAAAAAAAAACGTGATTGCATTGGGACGGATTCCGACGTTTTTGGACACATTTACTAGGATGATTCTGGGAAATCCCTTACCTTTCTATTGTGTTGCTAGTGTTTTAGTGAGTTTAACAGTACCTGATAGTCGGAGGGGTGTCTCCACGGGTGTCTTGAAGCCAATGTCTCAGGGGAGTCGACGGCAGCTATGGACGGCACAAGCTCAGCCTTTCTCCGGTAAGAAGCGACTTTTTAACCACAATTTTCCCACCGAAACCTGCTGGTTGACATTCCTTCGTGATTCATATTCGCTTGACCGCGTTCTGATCCATAGAAAAGTTTCACCACCAGGAATTTTAAACAAGGAATCACCCTGTGTTTGTGTGGCTAAAGGCTAAAGTTTCCAAACTCCATCTTTCTACTTTGACTTCTCCAATATTAATTCGACAATTTGCAAAAGATTCAGCAACACAGATGTCCAAAATACTGTGTAATTATGGGGTTAAAGCAGACGACTTTTAGCTGTGTGTGTATGCAGCACTCATACTTCCTAAAAACCCGTGACGTCTTGCGTACACGTCATCATTACATAACGTTTTCAAGACGAAACTCCCGGGAAATTTAAAATTGCAATTTAGTAAACTAAAAAGGCCGTATTGGCATGTGTTGCAATGTTAATATTTCATCATTGATATATAAACTATCAGACTGCGTGGTGGGTAGTAGTGGGTTTTAGTAGGCCTTTAAACACCAGTCATTGAAAAATATACAGTATTTAGTCTCACAAATACCAGAATCAGCTTTGAAGGCCAAGTGATTGTGACCATGTATCACTTCCTTGCCTGTTGATGTAAAGTAACTACAGTACATTTGAAACAGAATGTAAAGTTACTTTCATGAAGTTTGGGATTGTACATCAAAATGGACAAAAACAATTTGCAGTCGTCAGCCATCAAAGAAGTGATGAGAGCAGAGTGTCTGTGGAATTGTGCAGGGCAGATGTGCACTTTATGACTTTAAATGCAGGTTAAAACATTAAAGTTTACATTGTGGTGGCATAACTGACACACTCACGGTGTGAACTTTGACCTTAGAAACACAATCATCATACAGTATGCTGTAATTACACTTAAATAGGGTTTTTTGCTTTTACATACTAGTATTTTAATTTATTTTGTGACCTTAAATTAATCTTAAACAAAATTGCTGTGTTACCGCATTGCTCTTAGAAATATTGCAAATATTTAAATATTTTAAAATATTCACTGCATAAGAAATACTTTTTTAAAACCTTATTATTATAATGATGGCCTGAATGAAATATTTTTAAGCATAAAAATGGCTAAACGACAACTAGAAATATCAACACTACAGAAAAATTGGCAACTAAAAGGAGACCAAACTAGTCAGAACGCACTGTTAAGTATTGTGGCCACGATTGGCTCAGCCTTACAGTGTAAATGTGACTAAAGCGTGTTCATTTGTGTCTTGAAGGGTTTCAAATGTTAAAAAATTTATTTAGAAGATCATAAAACAGCTTTTTATACTTGAGCTATGAACATATTTGATCTATAATGAATGATTCCTATTTCCCACTTCACCGAAATTAAATTATTTCTTTAACCTTTTTATTGTGTATGAAATTCCGACTGTTACATTTCATTTGAGCTCAAATATTGTTTAGTTTTTTTAAGTTTATGTATATTGTGCAAGCGAGTAATAACCTGTGATTGATGTCAGGGATACACAAGGGACGACGGTATTATTATTTGTAAATACAACAATGAATATGTATGCTTATATACTGTGTATTTATATATATATATATATATATATATATATATATATATAGTGCTGTCTAATTATTATATATTTTTAAAATCTGAATAATCACTTTTTACAATATTTATTTATCATAATCAAGCACATAATACTCATTTCTATAATATATATTAACCTAAAAAAATATGCCAATTTATGAGCACTAATGCCATTTTATAATAAAAATATCATACAGGAAAATGTTTGAATTGCACTTCATTTATTTGTTCTAGACTTTTATCCAAACGACTGTCTGGGTTTAATTTGAAAACAATTTTAACCAGGGCTGTGAATCTTTGGGTGTCCCACGATTCGATTCAATCTCGATTCTTGGGGTCACGATTCAATAATATATTGATTTTTCGATTCGATTCGATTCTCGATTCATAAACGATTTTTTTTTCCCGGATTTAAAAGGATTCTGTATTTATTTAATACATAGGATTTCAGCAGGATCTATCCTAGTCTGCTGACATGCAAGCAGAGTAGTAGATTTTTGTAAAAAAAGATTTTATAATTGTAAAGGACAATGTTTTATCAACTGATTGCAATAATGTAAATTTGTTTTAATTATTAAACGTACCAAAAATATGACTTCTTTTATCTTAGTGAAAACATTGGACACAGTGTGTTGTCTGTCACTATCTGCGACTCGGATTGTTTATGGTTTTGCCTTTTGATATGTTTTTCATCATGTTTGTTTCTGGACTCTGCCGATCCTTGTTTGAGCACTTGTTTGTTTTAGTCACCATGGCAACTTATTGTGCTCCTCCTCACGGGCTCCTGTCACACACCTGTTTCTGATTATTATTTGTGTATTCAAGCCCACCTGATTCCTTAGGTTCGTCCTCGGTCCATTGTTTGCTTTTGCAACAAAGTCACGTATGTATTCAGTCTTATGTTTTCCATGTGCTAAGATCCGCCTTAGCTTCGCGTGCGGTCGGCACGTCGCATTTTTGTACTTTCGTCTCCTGCTAAGTTTAGCGTTAGATTCCGTGCGTTGGCACGCGCTTTATTTTGTCCTTTTGTATCAGTGTTCTTTTGTTTTATTATATTAAAAATCAGTTTCTTACCTGCACTCCTGCCTGACTGGTCGTGTGCATCCACGAAGTGGCAACTCCGCGCAACAAGTGCGCCGAAAGCGTGACATTGTCAAGCTTATGAGATGTATTGCAAGTGTAAGCCACTGTGACACTTTTTTTTAATTTTTATAAATGTCTAATGATGTCAATGAGGGATTTTAAATCACTGCTATGCTGAAATTATAACTAATATTGATATTGTTTTTGATGATATTAATTTTTGTTTCCATTCTTTTGGTTTGTTCTGTGTCGTGTTTGTGTCTCCTCTCAAGTGCTCTGTTTATTGCAGTTCTGAGTGTTACTGGGTCAGGTTTGGTTTTGGAATTGGATTGCATTGTTATTGTATTGCTGTGTAGTGGTTTGTTGGATTAATAAACAAATAAAAAAAATTAAAATAAAAAATATCGATTTTTTAAAAATTGGAATCGATTCTGAATCGTACAACATAAACGATTCGATTCATATTTGAATCGATTTTTCCCCACATCCCTAATCTATATATATATATATACAGTGGGGCAAAAAAGTATTTAGTCAGCCACCGATTGTGCAAGTTCTCCCACTTAAAATGATCACAGAGGTCTGTAATTTTAATCATAGGTACACTTCAACTGTGAGCGACAGAATATGAAAAAAAAAATCCTAAAATGTACATTTTAAGATTTTTTAAATAATTTGTTTGTAAATTATGGTGGAAAATAAGTATTTGGTCAACCATTCAAAGCTCTCACTGATAGAAAGAGGTTTTGGCTCAAAATCTCACGATACATGGCCACATTCATTCTTTCCTTAACACGGATCAATCGTCCTGTCCCTTTAGCAGACAAACAGCCCCAAAGCATGATGTTTCCACCCCCATGCTTCACAGTAGGTGTGGTGTTCTTGGGATGAAACTCAGTATTCTTCTTCCTCCAAACACAAGGAGTTGAGTTTATACCAAAAAGTTCTATTTTTGTTTCATCTGACCACATGACATTCTCCCAATCCTCTGCTGTATCATCAATGTGTCCATTTTTTACTACAGCGTGGCTTTGTAGTAAACGAGTGCGGGTACTTTCCTGGCCCGCCTGCAGTCCAGACATGTCTCCCATGGAAAATGTGTGGCGCATTATGAAGCGTAAAATACGACAACAAGACCGCGGACTGTTGAACAACTTAAGCTGTACATCAAGCAAGAATGGTAAAGAATTCCACTTTCAAAGCTTCAACAATTAGTTTCCTCAGTTCCCAAACGTTTATTGAGTGTTGTTAAAAGAAAAGGTGATGTAACACGGTGGTGAACATGCCCTTTCCTTGCCCTACTTTGGCACGTGTTGCAGCCATGAAATTCTAAGTTAATTATTATTTGCAAAAAAAAATTAAAGTTTATTGAGTTTGAACATCAAATATCTTGTCTTTGTAGTGCATTCAATTGAATATGGGTTGAAAAGGATTTGCAAATCATTGTATTGCGTTTATATTTATATCCAACACAATTTCCCAACTCATATGGAAACAGGGTTTGTATTTTATAAAAATCTCTACCGGTACCGTTCTTTCATCTGAATGCCACTGTACGGCGGTGACTACAGAACCGAGGCGCGTGATGTTGAGTGTGTCAGAACGCACACACAAAGTGCATACAAGCAATAACATCATGGAGAGGAGGAATGGCACAAAATTACAATTTGGTGAAGTACAATATGGAGGTATTTGGGCTCAAAACTAACAATAAAGGTGACACTTTAAACAATGAGGCTGCAATTGCCACTTTAAAACACACCTCGCCAAATGTGGCGATTAGTATTACCACTGTTGCTTACCACTTAGGTAAACATTTACATAATAAGCATTCTGATCTCCACAAGGAGTTATGAGGAGGGACAGGTAATAATGTTGTTACACCTGTCCTGCTGTTCAGTATTGATGGGATCGGCAGTTCTTTTGACTGTACTGAATCACTAGAATCAGTTCCTTAAATTGATTTGTTCAAAAGATTCGTTCACCGAATCACTTCTGCAGCAGCAGTTCTGTGTACAGGTCGGTGAAACATGAGTCAGTCAGTAACAGCTTCCCCAGCGGCAGATCTCGCTGTGTGTGAATCTGGCAAGATAATAACAATTTATTTTAAAATTTGCTACAAATATTATTTTCTTTTTTTTCCTTCTTCTTTTTTTTGTGTCCTCTCCATGAGGTGTCCATGACATTTTAAAATGGATCTGAAAACAAAATAATTAAAAAAAAAAGTTTTTTAAAGTGGTAGATATTACATACAAATTTACAAATGGTATTATTATTTTTACATTTTAACATTTGACTCGACGACAAAATTTGAAATATGTTCTTAAATGTGTTTGAAATGCAATTATTTTCTACATTATTACATTACATTTATTTTAACAATTCATAGTGGATTTGACAAGATAGAAAAAAGGATTCTAAAATGTGTTACAAGTTTTTTTTTTTCACAATACATTTTATTATTTTGACATGTAATGTTTCTAACAAAACATGCATGTATTAAAAATGTAATAAAAATCACTCTTTTATATCACATCCAATGTGTTTTTTTTTTTTTTCAAACAATTATGGTCACTCTAAAAAGGGTATATAATAAACACAATATGAAAAATAGAATAAAAAATGTGTGCAGGTCGGCGAATCATGAGTCAGTCAGTAACAGCTTCCCCAGCGGCAGATCTCACTGTGTGTCAGTTCGCGAACGACACAAGCCTTCAGCACCCAATGAACGACGCGCGCAGTGACTGAATGAGATCCTCAATGTGACGTCATCCTCCGCGACACAGTCACTTCCCTGCGTCAGTACGTTTGCGAACGTGATTCACGTCGCGACACAGTCAGTTGTCTGCGTCAGTACGTTTGCGAACGTTATTCACGTGATTCAAGTCGGGACACAGTCAGTTTTCTGAGTCAGTACGTTTGCGAACGTGATTCACGTGATTCACGTCGCGACACAGTCAGTTCCCTGCGTCAGTACGTTCACGAACGTGATTCACGTCGCGACACAGTCAGTTCTCTGCGTCAGTACGTTTGCGAACGTTTGCGAACGTTATTCACGTGATTCACGTGATTCACGTTGGGACACAGTCAGTTCTCTGAGTCAGTACGTTCGCGAACGTGATTCACGTCGCGACACAATCATTTCTCTGCTTCAGTACGTTCGCGGACGTGATTCACGTCGCGACACAATCATTTCTCTGCGTCAGTACGTTCGCGAACGTGATTCACGTGATTTACGTCGCGACACAGTCAGTTCCCTGCGTCAGTACGTTCGCGAACGTGATTCACGTGATTCACGTCGCGACACAGTCACTTCCCTGCGTCAGTACGTTCACGAACGTGATTCACGTCGCGACACAGTCAGTTCTCTGCGTCAGTACGTTTGCGAACGTTTGCGAACGTTATTCACGTGATTCACGTGATTCACGTTGGGACACAGTCAGTTCTCTGAGTCAGTACGTTCGCGGACGTGATTCACGTCGCGACACAGTCAGTTCTCTGCGTCAGTACGTTCGCGAACGTGATTCACGTGATTTACGTCGCGACACAGTCAGTTCCCTGCGTCAGTACGTTTGCGAACGTGATTCACGTCGCGACACAGTCAGTTCTCTGCGTCAGTACGTTCGCGGACGTGATTCACGTCGCGACACAGTCAGTTCTCTGCGTCAGTACGTTCGCGAACGTGATTCACGTGATTCACGTCGCGACACAATCATTTCTCTGCTTCAGTACGTTCGCGGACGTGATTCACGTCGCGACACAGTCAGTTCTCTGCGTCAGTACGTTCGCGAACGTGATTCACGTGATTTACGTCGCGACACAGTCAGTTCCCTGCGTCAGTACGTTTGCGAACGTGATTCACGTGATTCACGTCGCGACACAGTCACTTCCCTGCGTCAGTACGTTCACGAACGTGATTCACGTCGCGACACAGTCAGTTCTCTGCGTCAGTACGTTTGCGAACGTTTGCGAACGTTATTCACGTGATTCACGTGATTCACGTCGCGACACAGTCATTTCTCTGCGTCAGTACGTTCGCGAACGTGATTCACGTCGCGACACAGTCAGTTCTCTGCGTCAGTACGTTCGCGAACGTGATTCACGAGATTTACGTCGCGACACAGTCAGTTCTCTGTGTCAGTACGTTCGCGAACGTGATTCACAAGATTCACGTCGCGACACAGTCAGTTCTCTGCGTCAGTACGTTTGTGAACGTTATTCACGTCGGGACACAGTCAGTTCTCTGAGTCAGTACGTTCGCGAACGTGATTCACGTCGCGACACAGTCATTTCTCTGCGTCAGTACGTTCGCGAAAGTGATTCACGTCGCGACACAGTCTTTTCTCTGCGTCAGTACGTTCGCGAACGTGATTCACGTGATTCACGTCGCGACACAGTCATTTCCCTGCGTCAGTAGGTTCGCGAACGTCATTCACGTGATTCGCGCCAGTTCGAACTGGCTGAGCCAGAAGGCAAAACTTTTGGTCTACCGAGCTACAGTATCTACACACCTATGGTCATGAAGTGTGGGTCATGACCGAAAGAATAAGATCGCGGATACAAACGGCTGAAATGACTTTCCTCAGAAGGGTGGCTGGCATCTCCCTAAGAGATAGGGTGAGAAGTTCAGTCACCCGAGAGAGACTCGGAGTCGAGCCGTTGCTCCTTCCCTTGGAAAGGAGCCAGTTTAGGTGGTTCGGCCATCGTGTGCGGATGCCTCACGAGGGTCTCCTAGGGAGGTACTCGTTGCCAAGGACCAGACGGGGGGATTGCATCTCCTCTTTGGCCTGGGAACTCTTTGGGCTCCCCCAGGAGGAAGTTGCTAATGTTGCTCTGGAGAGGGAAGTCTGGATAGACCAACAAGCCCCGAAAAATCACATTCCAAAAAAAAAATCTCATGAATTGTGAGATGTTAACAGGGAACATAATCTAGGTTAGTATATATTGCACTTTTACCACTAGTTTAAAGGTATGGCTATTTTCAAGCAAAAAAGAACTAAGGGTTACAAGCTCTGTCCTAAAACATTTAGAGCCCGTAAACTGAGGTAACACTGTATTTGATTTTATAAATGTTCATTGATCTCTTGAGTGTGTGCAGTTTAATAAATTGATCTAAGAGGTTTAAATCACTTTTAAGGGCTTGTCCAGGAATTGAACCCAGGACCTCTCACACCCAAAGCGAGAATCATACCACTAGACCAACAAGCCCTATAAAATCTATCACCAAATTTCCAAAAAGTTGATTATTTATTTGCGGAGACACTCTGTAACTCCACTTTCATTAGCACACATTTTGATTCACTACATTTTCATGAATTATGATATTTTAACAAGGACTACAATCTAAAACTGGGTTAATATATTGTACTTTTACCACTAATTTAAAGGTATGGCTATTTTCATGCAAAAATAAACTAAGGGTTACAAGCTCGGTCCTAAAACAGTTAGAGCTCGTAAATTGAGGTACCACTGTTCTTTATTTTATACATTTTCATTGATCCCTTGAGTGTGTGCAGTTTGGAAAAGTGAGCACAAAGTTTGAAATTACCATTAAGGTGTTGTCCTGGAATTGAACCATGAACCTCTCACACCCAGAGCAAGAATCATACGTCTAGACCAAATTTTCAAAAACGTATTTATTTCATTTGGGGAGACAATCTGTAACTGCACTTTTATTAACACATTTTGATTCACTACAATTTTCACGCATAAATGAACATGAGCTTTTTCAGGATTTGAACCCTAGACACAAAACAAAAAATATACGATTCGACCAAAAAGCTTTGTGTTGTGATTTTGCAAGTATCTCGATAAATGTGATATTTTTATAGGGGACACAATCTGAAACTGGGAGTCCATGTTGCACTTTTATCACAAATTGGATTTACTTAGATTTTTTTTTTTCAGCTTTTGAGCTCAGTCCGAGAACAAACTGTAGTCGTAGATTTAAGTACTACTTTATTTGTGTTTCAACAAAACATCTCTCAGGGAACACATTCTGTAACTGGGTTAGTATATTACACATATTACCACTAATTTAAAGGTATGGCTATAGTCATGCAAAAAAGAATTAAGGGTTAAAATGTCTGTCCTAAAACAATTAGAGCTCGTAAATAGAGGTGACACTGTACTTGATTTTATGGATTTTTATTGATCTATCGAGTGTGTGCTGTGAGAAAAATAAAGGTTAAAGTTAAAAAATAAGTAAAAATTCATTCATGAAAAGGATTTCGACTGTGGACTAATGAAAAACTCACACCTGATAAACACAAGGGCTTGTCCAGAAATTAAATCCGGGTCCTATCGCACCCGAGGCAAGAATCATATGACTAGACCAACAAGCCCCTTAAAATATTGCTCAACAGAAAATCTTATGAATTATGAGATTCTAACAGGGAAATCATTCTGAAAATGGGTTAGTATATTGCACTTTTACCACTAATTTAAAGCTATGGCTATTTTCATGCAGAAAAGAATTAAGAGTTACAAGCTCTGTCCTAAAACAATTAGAGCTTGTAAATTGAAGTACCACTGTACTTCATTTTGTGGATTTTCAGTGATCCCTTGAGTTTGTTCAGTAGGTAATTCCTTTATTCCATTTGACTTGAGTAAGTCAATTGGAGATCACAGCTTTCACAAGGAGGTTCCACCAAGATTTGAACTTGGATCACCAGTGTGCTAACCATTACACCATGGAACCTGCATACATGTGGGTAAAATGTTGGGATCCAACAGCACACAGGGTCTGATTCCATAAATTTTAATTGATCCATTGAGTGTGTCCCGTGAGAAAAATAGAGGTTGAAGTTTAAAATTAAGTCAAAAGTGATTCATGAAAGAAATTCAGCAGTGGACAAATGCAAAATGTATACCTGATAAACACAAGGGCTTGTCCAGGAATTGAACCCGGAACCTCTTGCACCCAAAGCAAGAATCATACAACTAGACCAACAAGCCCTGAAAAAACTTGCTTCAAAGAAAAATTTCATGAATTGTGATATTTTAACGGGGAACGCAATATAAGACTAAATTAGTATATTGCACTTTTACCACAAATTTTCATGCAAAAAAGAATTAAGTGTTACAAAGTATGTCCTAAAACAATTAGAGTTTGTAATTTTTATTTTATACATTTTCATTGATCCTTTGAATGGGTGCAGTTTGGAAAATTGAGCTTAGAGTTAAAAAACACTGTTAATGACTTCTCCAGGAATTGAAACCAGGACCTCTCACACCCAAAAGCTGGAATTATACTCCTAGACCAATTGCCTTCACCTTTAATTTAACTTTGGCTTTTAATTTAAATTTAGGTTAAGAGTTTAATACAATTTTAGATTGTGTACCCTAGTTACATCTCACCTTTCATGAGATTTGTGGAACCATACTGTTTCAGGGTGTGTTTCATGGACGAGCACTTGTGTTTGTAATTCTTGTTTTCAGTCATTATTTTCCCCCGTCGTACGTCATGTCATTTTTTTTTAACTTTAGACCTGATCTGAAACTTTTAGCTCCATTTTCCTAAAGGCGCACACTCAAAGGATCAACGAAAATCGATCAAATCCAATCAAGTACTGTGTACTGTGGGATCCAAAGGTTTTATGTGCATTTTTGTTTGTTCCATGGTGTAATGAATACAAACTTGTGTAAAAAGTTTAGTGTTGTTCACCAGTTTCAGATTGTGACCCCTGTTTGTTTATAAGTCATGTTTTTATTCATCACTTTTTACCTCATACACACACTTGTCTCTTCATTTGTGACTTTAGACTTAATTTTAAACTTTTACCTCAATTATCCAGACAACAGACACTGACGGAAACAATGAAAATTCATGAAATCAAATATAGTAGTACTTAAATCTAGGACCACATTTTGTTCTAGGACTGAGCTCATAAGCCTTAGTTCATTTTGTTATAAAAAATGTTTTCGCAGTACATCTAATTTGGGTTAAAAGTGCAATATAGGAGCCCAGTTTCAGATTGTGTCCCCTATCAAAATATCACATTTATTGACATTCTTGCAAAATCACAACTCAGAGCTTGTTGGTCTAGTCGCGTAGAATATGGGGTTCAATTCCTGAAAAGCTTCTGTTCATTTATGCATGAGAATTGTAGTGAATCAAAATTTGTGTTAATAAAAGTGTAGTACCAGATGTTCTCTCCAAATAAAATATCAACATTTATGAAGATTTGGTGAAGCAGTCGTATGATTTTTGCTTAGGGTGCGAGAGGTCAATTCCTGAACAAGCCCTTAACAGTGATTTTAAACTCAAAGCTCAATTTTCCAAACTGCACACACTCAAGGGGATCAATGAAATTGTATAAAATGAAGTACAGTGGTACCTCAATTTACAAGGTCCAATTGTGTTAGGACAGACAGAGCTTGTAACCCTTAAGTCTTTTTTGCATTAAATTAGCCATAACTTTAAATTAGTGGTTAAAGTGCAATATACTAACCCAGTTTCAGAATGATGTCCCTGTTGAAACCTCACACTTCATAAGATGTTTTGTTAAAACATGTTTGTAGTGGGCTTGTTGGTCTAGTCGTAAGGTTCTTGCTTAGGATATGAGACGTTCCGGTTTCAATTCCCGGAGAAACCCTTGTGTTTATCATGTATGAGTTATTCATTTGTCCACAGTCGAATGACTTTCGATTTATTTTTAAACTTTAACCTTTATTCTTCTTGCGGCACACACTCAACGGCTCAATAAAGTTCCCTAAAATCAAGTGGTAACTCAATTTACGAGCTCTAATTGTTTTAGGACAAAACCCTCAGTTCTTTTTTGCATGAAAATAGCCATACCTTTGAATCAGTAGTAAAAGTGCAAAATACTAACCCCGTTTCAGAATGTGTTTACTGTCCACAATTCATGAGATTTTTTTGTTGATTTGTGATTATTTTGGGCTTGTTGGTCTAATTGCATGATTTTCAGGGACGGCATGGCATATTTGGGACAGTGGCTGTGCCAGCAACATGAGGATTCCTGGTTCAATCCCCATCTGTTGTGTCCTTGCATGGCAGCTCCTGCCATCAGTGTGTGAATGTGTGTGTGAATAGGTGAAAGTGGAAATAGTGTCAAAGTGCTTTATGTTCCTTAAAAAGGTAGAAAAGTGCTTTACAAATATAACGCATTTCCCATTCTCTCTTGGGGGCTAGAGGTCCTGGGTTCAAATCCCAGAAAATCTCTTAATGATGATTTTAAACTATTAGCTGTGTTTGCAAAATCGCACGCACACAACGGATCAATGAAAATGTATAAAATCAAATACAGTAGTAATTTGGAGGAGGAAGGAAGCCGGAGTACACAGAGGGAACCCACATAGTCACGGGGAGAATATGCATACCTCACACAGAAAGATCCCAAGGCCAAGACCTTCGTATACACACTAACCTCTGTTCCACCATCTCACTCAAAGTGCAAGAGGTCCTGGGTTAAATTCCCGAACAAGCCCTTAACAGCGATTTTAAACTCTTAGCTCAATTTTCCAAACTGCACACACTCAAGGGGACCAAGGAAAATATAAATCAAATACAGTTGTACTTAAATCTACGACCACACCTTGTTCTATAGGACTGAGCTCATAAGCCTTAGTTCATTTTGGTATTAAAAAATTGTGTTAAATCCAATTTGGGTTAAAAATGCAATATAGAAGCTCAGTTTCAGATTGTGTCCCTTATCAAAATACCACATTTAGGTTTAACTTTTTATTTATTGTGATTCTTGCAAAATCACAACTCACAGCTTGTTAATCTAGTCGTATTATTTTCGCCTCGGGTCTGGGCTTCAATTAATCAATCAATGTTTATTTACATAGCCCTAAATCATAAGTGTCTCAAAGGGCTGCACACATACGGGTAAGGAAAATTTCACCCCAGTGGGACGTTGATGTGAATGACTATGGGAAAGCTTGGAGAGGACCGCATATATATATATATATATATATATATATATATATATATATATATTGTAGCGGCTGGCTACAGAGTGCTAGCCAATTACTTCTGTCTGGGGGGCGGGACTTCCGGGAAGAGATAGGGAAGTGACGTTGTTGATAGCGAGTGAGTGTTCGAGTTGCCCGGGAAGAACGTTGGAGAGACACATGAGAGCTGTTGTATGTTGTTTTGCATCTTGTGCAATAAAGATAAGATAAAACGGAGAAGTTGTATGAGCCTGCATTCCTGGGATTATTACACTGGTGTCAGAAGTAAAACGGCGAGTTCGAAAGAGACTTTGTCGCGGTAAGGACACGCTGCGTACCGCGCATTAACTTCAGTCTGTGAGTTAGCTAGGACCGTTAGCCGTTTATCATGTTTAGCTCCGGTGAAAGGAAGTATAAAGTGGAGCGGGATGACGCTGTTTTGGAGCGGGTGACTGTCGAACAGCCGCGCTACTGCTCGCCCACTAGCGGCTCGTCGACCCGTGAAGATGTAAAGTTGCCGCCGCCCGAAACTTCCCCGCACGGCGCGTCCCCCCCACCGTCTGCTGCATCAGTGAAGACGCTAAAATTTGCCGGTGGATCGGATTGGGAGGCGTTCCACGCTCAATTTGAACTGTTGGCAGACGCTAGAAGGTGGGAAGAAAAGGACAAAAAATTGTAATTGGCTTTGTGTCTAGAGGGAGAGGCTCTTTCGTGCCTCCTGCTGCTGGATCCTGAACAGCAGCGATGCTACGCAGCCCTGGTGGGGGCGCTCAAGAGGAGGTTTGGGAGATGGTCTCAGCCAGCACTTTTTAAAACTGAACTGAGAGGGAGGTGCAGGAAGCCTGGCAAGCCACTCCGGGGGCTCGCTAATGACATTGAGGGCCAGGTGCGCCGTGCATATGGTCACCTGCCTGCTGAGGCACGAAACGAGCTCGCAACTGACCTGTTTGTTGGAGCAATTACTCCTCCTGACCTGCTCGTGCAAGTGCAGCTTCAGCACCCGAGGTCCCTGCAGGAGGCACTGGAAGCTGCTGTTGAGAGGGAGATGCTGGGAAGTGCGGCTGCAGCTGGGGAACCGGAAATGAAACCCCATCCAGTGAGGGCAGTGTCGTCACACCCGTCTGGTGACAGGGCGCCGGCTTGGGCGACAGAAATTACCGAACTACTGAGGGCGGTGACTCTGCAAAATCAACGTGGCCCGCGCCCCATGCAGGTCTGCTGGGGATGTGGCCAACCTGGACACTTTCGCAGGGAGTGCCCTGCCACTCGTCGTGAGCCGGGAACTGTGCCGGGCCCGCATAGTTGGGGGTATGCGGGCCCCTACGTCCACCACGAACCCTGACTCGCCAGCACACGCTCGTCAGGCAGGGGAGGGAGCCCGTCAGCACAGCCAGGGGGGAGGGGCTCCATCCCCCCATAAGCAGACGACGACTCGCCTTCTTCTAGTCCTCGCTTTCTGGCAACCGGAGGAGCCCAGCGGCACAGCCAGGGGGTAGGGGCTCCGTCCCCCCCAGAAGTAGACGAAAGCAGTGTGCCACCAATGGCTCCTGCCTCGTTGCTGTCTCTGTCCAGGGGGTGCCTACCGTGGGCCTGGTGAACACAGGGTCATGAGTAACGCTGGTAAGACCAGATGTTCTGCCCAGCAGTACACCACTTGGGCCTACAGCAGTACAGCTCCGCACAGTCACTGGCCAGCTTACTCCTATGGTGGGGGAAGGGGTTCCTGTGGTTGTGCGTGGGGGAAAAAAGTCCGCCATCTAGTTTGGGTGGCAGGCGTGCAAGACTGCTGCATCTTAGGGCTGGACTTCCTCCAAGTCACTGGGTGCCTGCTAGACATGGGGAGGGGTACGCTTAACTTCCCGTTGGGCCCAACAGTTGCCATGGGCCCCCTAGTTCCCAGGCCCCTTCCCGTTTCACCGCATGCCTCTGCATTCTGGTTGCCTCACACCGCACCAAATTACTACTCCTACCCTCACCCTGTCTCCTTTCAGCCAATGAGGGGGGGGACAGAGCTGTTTACTAACTGGCAACACCGGCCACATACCCTCGCCCACAGCCGGGACCCCCGGTCATAGGGGGAGGGGTGTGGAGAGAGGAGTACGGAGACCTGGAAAAACAGCAACAGGAACAGCTGAAACAGCTGCTGATGGAATTTCAGGGCAGCTTTGCAACGAATGAGAGTGAAGTGGGAAGAACCCACTTGGCAGAGCATGTAATACACACTGGTTTGGCGCGGCCCATCAAGTGTCACGCGCGCCGCATCCCCCTCGCTCGACAGCAGGTATGCGACAAGGCCGTGGATGACCTGCTGCGGGCCGACTTTATTGAGCCGTTTGAGAGCCCCTGGGCGGCGCCTGTAGTCATGGTCGCGAAGAAGAAGGCTGATTATTGGCGATTCTTTGTGGATTACAGACAGCTGAACGAAGTGACCACAAAGGACTCTTACCCCCTTCCCCGTATTGATGAGTCCCTGGACCTAGTTTCCGGCTCTTCGTGGTTCACCACTCTGGACCTTAAGAGCGGATATTACCAAGTACCCCTTTCTCCCGAATCTCGCCCTAAATCCATGCACCTGCCACTTTTGCCCGGGTTATGGACAAAGTGCTGGCTGGTATTCCACGCCAAGAGTGCCTGGTAAACCTGGACGACATCCTGGTACACGGGCGCTCTTTCGAAGCAGCTCTGGGGTCCCTGAGGAGAGTCCTGGAGAGGATTCTGGCAGCGGGCCTTAAACTGCACCCTGAGAAATGCAGTTTCATGCAACGAGAAGTAACCTTCTTGGGACATGAGCTGGGTGCCGATGGCATTGGCACCATGGGCAAGAAAGTGCGGGCCGTGAGAGACTGGCCCGCCCCTCGAGACCAAGGACAGCTGAAGAGCTTCATTGGGCTTGCCTCTTACTATTGGAGGCACGTGCGGGGTTTTGCTACAATCGCCGCGCCCCTATACCGTTTGCTGGAAAAAGGCAAAGACTTTGTGTGGTCCGAAGGGTGCCAGGAGGCATTCTGGGGGTTGAAACGGGCCCTGTGTGAGGCCCCGGTACTCTCCCCACCTGACCTCGCTCTGCCCTTCTTACTGGACACTGATGCACCCCAGCGGAGTGGGGGTGGGGGGTGTACTTGCACAGCCGTGGCAGGAAGGGGAGAGGGTTGTGGCATACTTCAGCCAGAAACTCACAAAGTCGGAACGTAATTACTGTGTCACCCGCCGAGAACTGCTGGCCGTGGTGGTCTCTATCAGACACTTTAAATACTACCTGTGTGGCCTCCCCTTTGTGATTAGGACTGACCACTCTGCCCTCCAGTGGCTAATGACTTTCCGGGAGCCGGAGGGGCAGGTCGCCAGGTGGTTGGAAGAGCTACAAGGATACGACTTTAAAATAGAACATCGGCCGGGCGCTCGCCACTCCAACGCGGACGCGCTCTCTCGCCGGCCGTGTGCAGCAGACGGATGTTGTTACTGCGAGCGCAGGGAAGCTCGGGAACAAGAGCGGCGGGCAGAAAGCGCCGAGGGTGTGGCCGTCAGTCAGGCTGATAACGTTGTCTGTAGGGAACTGCAGACTGTGACGAACACTGATTGGAGGCACGCACAGGAGGATGACACAGACCTTCATTCTGTCTTTCAGTGGGCATAGGCTGGGCAGCGCCCGCCTTGGGAGGCGGTGGCACCATTCTCCAAGGCTACCAAGGGACTGTGGGCCATGTTTGACTCACTGCGGGTGTCCCAAGGCGTGCTGCAGCGGGCATTTAAGGCCGCGGCCACGGGTGAAGAACAGTGGCAGGTGGTGGTGCCAAAGGGACTGCAAGGGGCAGTCCATGGGGAAGGTGGGTCTGGACATTTCGGGGTGGCCAAAACACTTAAGCGACTGCGACAGGGGTTCTTTTGGGGTCGGCAAAAGAGAGATGTGGAAGATTTCTGCCGCCGCTGCGACCCCTGTGTTGCCCGCAAAGGCCCCACTGGGTGCTCACAGGCGCCGCTCCAACAGTTCCCAGTGGGGTGCCCCATGGACAGGGTGGGGGTTGACGTTACGGGGCCGTACCCACCGTCGGACAAGGGGAACCGCTATGTCCTTCCGCCATTGACTATTTTACAAAGTGGCCAGAGGCATACGCCATTCCCAACCAGGAGGCAGAGACCATTGCTGATGCCCTGGTGGGGGGCATGATAAGTCGGTTTGGCGTCATGGCGTCTCTGCACAGTGACCGGGGCACAAACTTTGAGTCCCGGGTGTTTGCCGCCTTGTGCGAGCGCCTGGGTATCCACAAAACCCGCACGACCCCATTGCACCCTCAGAGTGATGGGTTGGTGGAGCGATTCCACTGCAACCTGGGAGATCAGCTCGACATTGTCACCTCCCGCCACCAGCGTGACTGGGACGAACACCTACCGCTGGTGCTGATGACGTGTCGCTCTGCTGTCCAGGAATCCACGGAGTACACACCGGCGCTTCTCATGCTAGGGAGAGAGATGCGCACACCAGCACAGCTGGCGTTTGGCCGCCCTCCTGATGCCCCGGCCTTCGCTGCAGGACCAGAGTACGCCAGGAAATTACAGGACCGGCTTGACTCAGGCCACGGTTTCGCTCGGGAGCAGCTGCAGGAAGCTGGTGTGAAACAAAAGCGCTACTATGACGTGACGACCCGAGGGAGGGACTTCGTGCCAGACGAGTTGGTCTGGGTTTACAACCCGATTCGGAAGAAGGGCCGCAGTCCCAAGCTGGACAGCAAATGGACAGGGCCCTGTAGGATACTCCAGAAGCTGGTAGAGGTTGTGTATCGTGTCCAGCTTCCCCCCCCCGGGGAAGGAAAGTGGCCCTCCACAGAGACAGACTATCCCCCTACCGGGGGGATCCCCCTTCCCCTGCCTCGGATACACAGGTGACCTCTCCCTTGCCCACCCAGCCCTTTCCCAATACCCCGCTTACGCCCCAGGGAGAACCAATTCCCCCACCCCTTGTGTCCCCCGCCCCCCTCCAGCTCCCTCCCGAGGACTGACACACCTGACCCAGTTGTCCCATTCCTGGGGACTGGAAGGGAGCGGCCGAGGCGGAAAAAGAGGCCTCCGGACCGCTTGCAAGACTTTGTGGTGTTCTTAGACTAGGGAAAAAGGGGGAGTGGGGGGGGCTTGTGTTGTAAACCTGTTTTGTGTGATGTAAAGGTTACGTTGTCTACATTGTTGTGTTTGCACCAATGTGTTGCTCTGATTTACATGCTGTTGTGATGTCACCAAATGTTGCCTTACGGGTCAGTCCTCGAGGGCGAGGACTTTTTGTAAGGAGGGGGGGTGATGTAGCGGCTGGCTACGGGGTGTTAGCCAATGACTTTGGCTGGGGGGCTGGACTTCCGGGAAGTTTTAGGGAAGTGACGTTGTTGATAGCGAGTGAGTGTTCGAGTTTCCCGGGAAGAGCGTTGGAGAAACACATGAGAGCTGTTGTATGGTCGTTTTGCATCTTGTGCAATAAAGATAAGATAAAACGGAGAAGTTGTATGAGCCTGCATTCCTGGGATTATTACAGTATATATATATATATATATATATATATATATATATATATATATATATATATATATATATATATATATATATATATATATATATATATACATACATATATAGGGAGACCGAAAGCAATTGACGTCGAGTGGGTCTACATAATATTGTGAAAGTCCAGTCCATAGCGGATCCAACATAATAGTGAGAGTCCAGTCCATAGTGGGGCCAGCAGGAGACCATCCCAAGCGGAGACGGGTCAGCAGCACAGAGATGTCCCCAACCGATGCACAGGCGAGCGGTCCACCCAGTGTCCCGACTCTGGACAGCCAGCACTTCATCCATGGCCACCGGACCTGTACCCCCCGCCCTACCCACTAACGCACACACACACAAGGGAGAGGGGGGCAGAGGAGTAAAGAAAAGAAACGGCAGATCAACTAGTCTAAAAAAGGGGTCTATTTAAAGGCTTGAGTGTACAAATGAGTTTTAGGATGAGACTTAAGTACTTCTACTGAGGTAGCATCTCTAGGGTTCCATCCATCCATCCATTTTCTACAGCTTATCCCTTTCGGGGTGCAAGGGGGTGCTGGAGCCTATCTCAGCTGCACTCGGGCGGTGGGCGGGGACAAGTCGCCATCTAATCGCAGGGGTCTGGGGTTTAATTCCTGAAAAATCTCAAATTAAACATTTGTGTTAATAAAAGTGTGGTTACATATTGTCTCACCAAATGAAATACCAACTTTTTTGAAAATTTGGTAATGCACAACTCTGGGCTACTTAGTCTAGTAGTATGATTCTCGCTTTGGGTGCGAGAGGTCTCGTAATCTATTCCAGGACAATCCTTCAATAGTGATTTCAAACTCTAAGCTCAATTTTCCAAACTGCATACTGGACTCTGAATCCAGTGATCCAAGTTCAAATCTTCGTGCGACCTCCATTTGACTTCCTTTTTGCAAGCCCTGGAGTTTGTAATTATTTTATTCAATCATGACTTTTTACCTGACTGTTTTAAAGTCATTCCATTTGTAACGTGAGACTTGGTCTTAACGTTTACCTCAATTTTCCAAACAGTAGACACCCAAGGGATCAATGAAAATGTATAAAATCAGGTACGGTCGTACCTTTACTCTAATTGTTTTAGGACAGAGCTTGTAACCCTTATGTAACCTATACGTGCTACAAAGCAATGCACTAAATATATTTATGGGGTGTTATGGGCTAGGAACAGAAGACTAGTTTCAACTCGTAGAGAGAGGCAGAGCTTGAATTGTAGTTTGGTTGACACCGTGTATTAGAGAATTAGTGATGGACAGCAGATATATACACACACAATGAGTTGAATGGCCATTCAACATGAAAGTAATTTAAAGAGAAAAACACAAGTACTATATACATATATACAATTCCATTTAACTATTCAGTGTCTCTGGATCTTGTTTAAATCTCAGTTCAGATAGTTGCTCTTGGGGGAAAAAGGATGGCAGTACAGTCCATGTGCTGCAGGTAAAGTGACAATTGTAAAGGGTCGGCTCGAGAGCCTCCTACCAGCCCAGACAGAGCAGGTGGTGAGGTTCCTGGCTGGAATCTTCCAAACTTGATCCTTGGACTAGGTGATTATTTTCCTTAGCTCAACATCAAAAAGAGAAGCCTGGCCAATTCAGGTTCTACAGTTAAACACAGCTTAATGACAGAGAATCTTGTGCTGGAAGTCGGCTCTCGAGCAGAAATGTAATCGATCTCATGTCCTGTCTCCTGGATACTTCCTGCTACCGGCTTATAAGCACCACCAATTGGACCACGGCGGTCACGTGACAAGGGAGGAGTGTGCCGAGTTGCCAAAGATTAAGTACAGCAAGAGCATACCAGTTACTTCCGGCTACCGGTATATGCTTGAAGCTGATTGGACTGTGGCGGTCACGTGACTAGGAAGTGCACAAAGAGTAATAGCAAGACAAGAGCCTAATAGACTCCGCAAATGTATTTGACACCTGCATTACACTTAGTTCTTTTTTGCAAGAAAACAGCCATACCTTTAAATTAGTGGTATAAGTAAAACATACTAACCTAGTTTTAGATTGTGTTCCCTTTTAAAATCTCATAGTTCATGAGCATTTATGTTTGAAACGCAATTTTTGGGGCTTGTTGGTCTACTCATAAGATTCTAATTTTGGGTGCGAGACTCCCTGGTTCAATTCTCGAGTGTACCTTTTTGTTTATCATGCATTAATTTTTCCATTTGTCAACAGTAAAAAAAAATTTCATTAATGACTTTTGATTTAATTTTAAACTTTAACCTCTATTTTGCTTACGACACACACTTAATGAATCAAATAAAAAATCAGTTGTTTTTCACATAAATATGAAGGTTCCATGGTGTAATGGTTAGCACAC
Organism: Nerophis ophidion; assembly: GCF_033978795.1. NCBI lineage: Eukaryota > Metazoa > Chordata > Actinopteri > Syngnathiformes > Syngnathidae > Nerophis > Nerophis ophidion. The sequence goes on along the minus strand of NC_084631.1, from coordinate 15,928,657 downwards.
TGGACTCTGAATCCAGTGATCCAAGATCAAATCTTGGTGGAACCTCCTTATGAGACCTGTTTGACTTACTTTTTGCAAGCTTTGGTGTTTGTAATTCGTTTATTCAATCATGACTTTTTACCTCACACAGACAGTTGTAAAGTTGTTTCATTTGTGACGTGAGACTTGATCTTAAAGTTTACTTAAATGTTCCAAAATGCACACACTCAAGGGATCAATGAAAATCCATAAAGTCAAGTAGAGTGGTACCTCAATTTACGAGCTCTATTTTTTTTAGGACAGAGCTTGTAACCCTTAGTTCCGATTTGCATGAAAATAGCGATACCTTTAAATTAGTGGTAAAAGTGCTATTTACTAACCCAGTTTGACATTGTGTTCCCCGTTGAAACCTCACAATTCATGAGATTGTTTGTTGAAACATAATTATTTGGGGCTTGCTGGTCTGGTCGTATGATTCTCGCCTAGGTTGCAAGACAAGCTCTGAACAGTGACTTTAACTCTTAGCTCAATTTTCCAAACTACACACACTCAAGGGATTAATGAAAATGTATAAAATCAAGTACAGTGGTCCCTATACTCTAATTGTTTTAGGACAGAGCTTATAACTCCTAGTTCTTTTTTTTGCATCAAAATAGCCGTACCTTTAAATTACTGGTAAAAGTAAAATATACTAACCCAGTTTAAGAAAGTGTTCCCTGTTGAAATCTCACAATGGACCTGTTCGAGGAGTCAGTGGTCTTGTTCTCGCCAGACTCTCATTGGACGGGTCAAAGGTCGTCAGGTATAAACACACTGAGAAAATGGTTTCCTTATTATCGAGTGGTGTTGATTTGGAAGCTAATGTCTACTTTTAATGTTTTTTGCGATGGAGTGTTGACTCCTTGAAAGCCCATTTGCATCGTTGTGGATTCAATGCATCCCGAAATAAAAAAGATCTTGCTGCGTGGGAAATAAGAGTCCAAGAGGTGAAGGAAGAAAAGCTGAGGACTACCAAAAAGTAAAAGATACTGGTAACTTTTTGCCTGACCCTCTCTTTATTTCTGACGGTTGGGTATAAGAAAATGATGGCATGAAGCTCTGGCCGCCTCCCATGTACTTTGATATAGGCATGTACCTTGGTGTTACACACATAGAATAGAATAGAATAGAATAGAATAGAATAGAATAGAATAGAGTTTTATTGTCATTATTGCAGTGAACAGGTTCAAAGAACAACAAAATTGGAGCAGATCCCCTAAGGTGCATATACAATATGGTAATATAAATAGTAAAAAAAGATAGAAATAAGAGATGTATATATATATATATGTATGTATATATATATATATATATATATATATATATATATATATATATATATATATATATATATATATATATATATATATATATATATATATATCCACACAGATACATATATACATAAATATGAATATATATACACACACATACATGTAATATTATTGCACATTATAGTCCGAAAAAAAAAATAAATGAAAAGACATGACACATGAGGACATGATGGACATATTGTGCTCACTCAGTGCCTGTTTAATGCACTATGGCTTTTGGGTAAAAGCTGTTCTTTAGTCTATTTGTGCCAGCTTTTAGCACCCTATAGCATCTGCCCGAGGGTAGCAGTTCTAGGTGGCAGTGCCCGGGGTGGAATGGGTCTTTCAGGATGCTCTGTGCTTTCCTGAGACAGCGGGAGCTGTACAGGTCAGCCAGAGAGGGGAGGGGGCATCCGATGGTCTTCATGGCGGTCTTTATGACCCTTTGGAGCGCCGTTCTCTCTGCGGCCGTGCAGCTGCCGAACCACACGCAGATGCAGTAGGTCAGGATGGTCTTAATGGAGCACCGGTAGAAGGACACCAGCAGTTCCTGAGAGAGGTGGTTGTTCCTGAGTATTCTCAGGAAGTGCAGTCTCTGGTGTGCCTTCTTGATGGTATCCATGGTGTTGGTGCTCCAGGATAGGTCGTCGGCCAGATGGACTCCCGGGAAGCGGAAGTTGGAGACCCTCTCCACGCAGTCACCGCTGATGATCAGGGGCAGGATGTCCGTTTTATTCCTCCTGAAGTCTATGACCAGCTCATTGGTCTTGGAGGTGTTCAGGGCCAGGTTGTTGACTGCACCAATCCGACAGCTTCTCCACCTCGTCCCGATATGCAGCCTCATCTCCCTCCGAGATGAGCCCCACTACGGTGGTGTCATCCGCAAATTTGATGGTGGAGTTGCTGGAGTGGGAAGGTGTGCAGTCATTTGTGTAGATGGAGTAGAGAAGGGGGCTCAGCACGCAGCCTTGTGGAGAGCCGGTGCTGAGGTACAGGCTCAATGACATGTGGCGACCCAACTGCACCCTCTTGGGGCAGTTGAATAAGAAGTCCTTAATCCACATGCAGATGGAGTTCGATAGACCCAGGTCTGACAGTTTGGACACCATTCTCTCAGGTACAATGGTGTTAAAGGCCGAACTATAATTCACAAAAAGCAGCCGCACGTAGCTCACCCCCGTTTCCAGGTGACCCAGGGAGGAGTGTAGGGCTGTGGCGATGGCGTCCTCTGTGGACCTGTTGGCTCTGTAGGCAAACTGGTGTGGGTCAAGCTCAGGAGGGAGGACTGAGGTAATATGGGTCCGTACCAGCTTCTCGAAGCACTTCATAGCTATAGGTGTCAGTGCAACTGGACGGTAGTCATTCAGGCAGCTGACACAGTTCTTCTTTGGCACTGGGATTATTGTGGAGGTCTTCAGGCATGATGTGATGACGGCCTGAGAAAGGGACTGGGTGAAGATCTTAGTAAATACTCCAGCCAGCTGGTCTACACAGTCCCTCAGTACCTGTCCCGGGACCCCATCTGGGGCTGTAGCCTTCTTTGGGTTCACTGCCCTCAGCGTGCGTCTCACCTCATGCTCTTCCAGTATAAGGGTGCAGCTGCTATGGGTTTTAGGTGGGGGTGTTGTGACGGCTGCAGGTGTTTTTCTCTCGAATCGGGCGAAGAAGCTGTTTAACTCCCCCGCTCGAGAGGCATCGCTGTCAGCCGACGGGTTACTGTGTCTGAAGTTGGTCATGTGTTTTACTTTGGCCTAAATTAAATATTTTTAAGCATAAAAATGGCTAAACGACAACTACATATATCAACACTGCAGTAGGATTGGCCACTAAAAGGAAACCAAACTAGTCAGAACGCACTGTAAGGCTCAGCCTTACAGTGTAAATGTGACTAAAGCGTGTTCATTTATGTCTTGAAGGGTCTCAAATGTTCAAAAATGTATTTAGAAGATCATAGAACAGCTTTTTATGCTTGAGCTATGAACATATTTGATCTATAATGAATGACTCCTATTTCCCACTTCACCGAAATTAAATTATTTCTGTAACCTTTTTATTGTGTATGATATTCCGACTGTAACATTGCATTTGTGCTCAAATATTGTTTTATTTTTTTAAGTTTATTTATATTGTGCACGCGAGTAATAACCTGTGATTGATGTCAGCGATACACATTATTTGTAAATAAAATCAATGAATATGTATGCTTATATACACTATATATATACATACATATATATATATATATATATATATATATATATATATATATATATATATATATATATATATATATAGTGTATAGTGCTGTCTAATTATTATATTTTTTTAAAATCAGAATAATCACATTTTACAATGTGTATTTATTATAATCAAGCACATAATACTCACTTCTATTGTATATATTAACCTAAAAAAATATCCCAATTTATGAGCACAAATGCCATTCTATAGTCAGAAAATCATACAGGAAAATGTTTGAATTGCACTTCATTTATTTGTTTTAGGCTTTTATCCAAACGACGATCTGAGTTTATTTTGAAAACATTTTTAACCAGTGAGGACATGAGTTAGAGTCCCTCACTCATCTTTGCTCTGACATATGCATTGACCGTACACAAAAATTCACATTGTAGGAATTTTAAATAATTTATTTGTAAATGATGGTGGAAAATAAGTATTTGGTCAACCATTCAAAGCTCTCACTGATGGAAGGAGGTTTTGGCTCAAAATCTCACGATACATGGCCCCATTCATTCTTTCCTTAACACGGATCAGTTGTCCGGTCCCCTTAGCAGAAAAACAGCCCTAAAGCATGATGACTACAGTAGGTATGGTGCTCTTGGGATGCAACTCAGTATTCTTCTTCCTTCAAACACGACAAGTTGAGTTTGTACCAAAAAATTCCATTTTTGTTTCATCTGACCACATGACATTCTCCCAATCCTCTGCTGTATCATCAATGTGTCCATTTTGATATAAACTCAACTAGTCGTGTTTGGAGTAAGAAGAATACTGAGTTGCATCCCAAGAACACCATACCTACTGTGAAGTATGGGGGTGGAAACATCATGCTTTGGGGCTGTTTTTCTGCTAAGGGGACAGGACGATTGATCCGTGTTAAGGAAAGAATTAATGGGGCCATGTATCTTGAGATTTTGAGCCAAAACCTCCTTCCATCAGTGAGAGCTTTGAATGGTTGACCAAATACTTATTTTACACCATAATTTACAAATAAATTGTTTAAAATTTATACAATGTGAATGCTTGGATTTGTTTTTCGCATTCTCTCTCACACAGTTGAAGTGTACCTATGATGAAAATGACAGACGTCTGCCATCATTTTAAGAGGGAGAATTTGCACAATCGGTGGCTGACTAAATACGTTTTTGCCCCACTGTATATATATATATATATATATATATATATACATATATATATATATATATATATATATATATATATATATATATAAATATATATATATATATATATATATAAATATATATATACATACATATATATATATATATATACATATATATATATATATACATATATATATATATATATATATATATATATATATATATATATATATATATATATATATATATATATATGTATACAAACCCATTTCCATATGAGTTGGGAAATTGTGTTAGATGTAAATATAAACGGAATACAATGATTTCAATATCATTTTCAATCCATTTTCAGTTGAATATGCTACAAAGACAACATATGTGATGTTTAAACTGATAAACATTTTTTTTTTGCAAATAATCATTTACTTTAGTATTTGATGCCAGCAACACGTGAAAAAGAACTTGGGAAAGGTGGCAATAAATAATGATAAAGTTGAGGAATGCTCATCAAACACTCATTTGGAAAATCCCAAAGGTGTGCAGGCTAATTGGGAACAGGCGGGTGCCATAATTGGGTATAAAAGCGGCTTCCATGAAATGCTAAGTAATTCACAAACAAGGATGGGGCGAGGGTCACCAATTTGTAGCAAATTGTCTAACAGTTTCAGAACAACATTTCTCAACGAGCTATTGTAAGGAATTTAGGGATTTTACCATCTACGGTCCGTAAAATCATCAAACGGTTCAGAGAATCTGGAGAAATCACTGCACGTAAGGAATGATATTACGGACTTGTGACCCTGAGGCGGTACTGCATCAAACACTGACATTTACATGTGTAAAGGATATCACCACATGGGCTCAGGAACACTTTATAAACCACTGTCAGTAACTACAGTTGGTCGCTACATCTGTAAGTGCAAGTTAAAACTCTGCTATGCAAAGCAAAACCCATTTATCAACAACACACAGGAACGCCGCCGGCTTCGCTGGGCCCGAAATCATCTAAGATGGACTGATGCAAAGTGCAAAATTATTCTGTGGTCTGACGAGTCCACATTTCAAATTATATTTGGAAACTGTGGATATTGTGTCCTCCGGAACAAAGAGGAAAATAACAATCCCGATTGTTATAGGCGCAAAGTTCAAAAGCCAGCATTTGTGATGGTATGGGGGTGTATTAGTGCCCAAGGCATGGATAATTTACACATATGTGACGGCACCATTAGTGCTGAATGGTCCATACAGGTTTTGGAGCAACATATGTTGTCATCCAAACAACGTTATCATGAACGCCCCTGCTTATTTCAGCAAAACAATGCCAAGCCACATGTTACAACAGCGTGGCTTGGTAGTAAAAGAGTCCGGGTACTTTCCTGGCCAGCCTCCAGTCCAGACCTGTCTCCCATGGAAAATGAGTGGCGCATTATGAAGCGTAAAATACGACAAGACCGCAGACTGTTGAACAACTTAAGCTGTATATCAAGCAAGCACAATAAAGAATTCCACTTTCAAAGCTTCAACAATTAGTTTCCTCAGTTCCCAAATGTTTATTGAGTGTTGTTAAAAGAAAAGGTGATGTAACAAAGTGGTGAACACGCCCTTTCCCAACTACTTTGGCACGTGTTGCAGCCATGAAATTCTAAGTTAATTATTATTTGCAAAAAAAAATAAAAGTTTATTGAGTTTGAACATCAAATGTCTTGTCTTTGTAGTGCATTCAATTGAATATGGGTTGAAAGGGATTTGTAAATCATTGTATTCCGTTTATATTCACATCCAACACAATTTCCCAACTCATATGGAAACGGGGTTTGTATATATAAAAATATCTATTGGTACCGTTCTTTCATCTGAATGCCACCGTACGGCGGTGACTACAGAGCCGAGGCGCATGATGTTCAGTGTGTCAGAACGCACACACAAAGTGCATACAAGCAATAACATCTTAGAGAGGAGGCATGGCTAAAAATGACAATGTGGTGAAGTACAATATGGAGGTATTTGGGTTCAAAACTAACAATAAAGGTGACACTTTAAACAAGGAGGCTGCAAATTCCACTTCAAAACACACCTCGCCAAATGTGGCGATTAGTATTACCACCGTTGCATACCACTTAGGTAAACATTTACATAATAAGCATTGTGATCTCCACAAGGAGTTATAAAGAGTGACAGGTAATAATGTTGTTACACCTGTCCTACTGTTCAGCTCCGGTGCAGACCGTAGTCGAGGAGCACAGAGCAGACGTTCCTTATCGGGTTGATGTTTTTACCCTTCACTTCACCCGGCAATTGGTCTGCTAAGCTCCACTTTCGGGTCAGAATGACAAGGCCGCCGATTTGTGACAATCTGGTTGCTTGATTAATAGTTTTGCAGGACACAACTGGACCTGTTCATCACTGTCCTGCACAGTGCACACGCTAGCTCTCTCTCTTTTTACTCGCCCACTCACTCACTGACGCCACTCAGCCATCACGATGACATTCTCGCAAACTGTACGCTACTCTCATAAGTAAACTAGCTCCTTCTTGTGCACATGTAGATACATAACATGTATGTACATAACATGTAGACATGTAACATGTACGTACGTAACATGTAGATGTATAACATGTACATACATAACATGTAGATACATAACATGCATGTACATAACATGTACATACGTAATATGTAGATATATAACATGTTCATACATAACATGTAGATTTGCAGACACGCACACAGCTGCTTGGCTTGATGCCAAATATTAGCGGAGTCAAAATGACTGAATTTTCTAACAAATTCCAACAATTTGTGTTTTGTCTTTAACAAATGTGTGTTTTACTGCTATTTGGCTTATCTGTGTACATTTATCCATAGTTTTTTTGTACTTACTGACTAGTTCATACTATTTACTTTTCCTAAAAGCACAGACTAGGAGTGGCAACTATAAATCCTGATGTCAATAAAGCTTATTATAGTCTAATGCAATCATTTTTCATTTTTTCCTATGAGTAAGTGCAGTTTGGAAAATTGACCTAAGAGTTTAAAATCAGGTCAAAAGTTTAAAAAAATGACAAGACTTACGACTGTGTGTACGGGGGAAATTAATGACTTAAAACAGAAATTATAAACACAAGTTATGTCCATGACACACACCCTGAAACAGTATTGTTCCACAAATCTCATGAAAGGTGAGATGTAAATAGGGTACACAATCGAAAATTTAATTTTACTTTTAACCTAAACATGCATAAATGAAACCTGGTTCATTTATGAGCTCAGGCCAAAACAACTTGGTAAATTTATTGACCGGTGTATTTGATTTTTTGTGGCAGAGGGGTTAGTGCGTCTGCCTCACAATACGGAGGTCCTGCAGTCCTGGGTTCAAATCCAGGCTCGCCCCTAGTGTGTGAATGTGAGTGTGAATGTTGTCTGTCTATCTGTGTTGGCCCTGCGATGAGGTGGCGACTTGTCCAGGGTGTACCCCGCCTTCCGCCCGATTGTAGCTGAGATAGGCCCCAGCGCCCCCCGCGACCCCGAAAGGGAATAAGCGGTAGAAAATGGATGGATGGATGATAGATCTTCATTGATCCCTTGAGAGTCTGCTGTTTAGAAGATTGAGGTAAACGTTAAGATGAAGTCTCACGTCACAAATGAAACGACTTTACAACTGTCTGTGTGAGGTAAGAGGTCATCATTGAATAAAGGAATTACTAACACCTGGGCTTGCAAAAAGGAAGTCAAATACGTCAAAAGTCTCACAAGGAGGTTCCACTAAGATTTTAATTTGGATCATTGGATTCAGAGTCCAGTGTGCTAACCATTACACCATGGAACCTGCATGAGCATGTGTAAAAAATAAAGTTTAAAGTTTAAAATTAAGTTGAAAGTCATAGATAAAAAGAAATCTTTGGTCAAATGGAAAACACCCTGCCTGATAAACACAATGGCTTGTCCAGGAATTGAACGCTGGACGTCTCACAACCTAAACGAGAATCATACAACTCGACCAACAAGCCCTGAAATAATTATGACCAAAAGCACAAGATCACGGGTACAAGTGGTCGAAATGAGTTTCCACCGCCGGGTGACGGGGCTCTAACTTAGAGATAAGATGAGAAGCTCTGTCATCCGGGAAGAGCTCCAAGCAAAGCTGCTGCTCCTCCACATTGAGAGGAGCCAGATAAGGTGGTTCGGGCATCTGGTCAGGATGCCACCCGAACGCTTCCCTCAGAAGGTGTTAAGGGCACGTTCCACTGGTAGGAAGATCCAGGGCATGTTTAAAATCACTGTTAAGGGCTTGTCTGGGAATTGAACCCCTGAGTTACCCCAGTAACTAAGGGGGAGGCTGGACTGAACAGTCCAATATTAAAAGTAGGTTGTGATTACAAACCCCAGAGCTTGCAAAATGTGAATGAAATGGAGGACCTAGCTTTCACAAGGAGGACCCACCAAGATTAGAGAATGGATCACTGCGGTTAGAGTCCAGCATGTGAACCATTTCACCATTGAACCTGCAAATGTTATTGCAAAACGAAGAGTTCCAACAAAACACAGGGTTTAATTTGATATAATAGATTTTTATTGATCCATTGAATGTGTGTCCTGAGAAAAATAGAGGTTTTAGTTTAAAATTAAGTCAAAAATCATACATGGAAATAATTTCGACTGTGGACAATTGAAAAACTGATGCCAGACAAATACAAGGGCTTGTCCGGGAATTGAACCCAGGACCTCTCGCACCCGAAGCGAGAATCATACGACTAGACCAACAAGCCACGTAAAGACATTATTCAACTAAAAATCTTACGAATTGTGAGATTTTAACAGGAAAATCATTCTGAAACTGGGTTAGTAAATTACAATGTTGCCACTAATTTAAAGTTATGGCTATTTTCATGCAAAAATAAACTAAGGGTTACAAGCTCTGTCCTAAAACAATTATAGCCAAAATCGTACAACTAGATTAACAAGCTCTGAGCTGTGATTTTGCAAGAATCTCAACAAATGTGATATTTTGATAGGGGACACAATCTGAAACTGGGCTTTAAAGATGGGGGATTGACGTCGATCTCTCGGAGTGAAGTCACTGAGTAGTTAGATAACTCCACGGTGGCAAAGCTCTGGAGGTTGACAAAATTTGTCCAGAAATGCTGAAGGCTCTGGGTGTTGAGGGGCTTTCTTGGTTGACACACCTTTTCAACATTGCCTGGATGTCTGGGACAGCACGGAGGGAGTGGCAGACTCGGAAGGTGGGTCCCCTATTCAAAAATGGGGACCAGAGGGGTGTGTGCTAAGATCAGCCGATCAGCTGCTACTGACAGTCCCTGACACAAGGCTGAAGCTTAGAGGTGACAGAGCTTTTGCTGTTGCTGATCCCAAGCTCTGGAACGACCTACCTCTGAGTGTTAGACAAGCCTCCTCTCTTCCTGTTTTTAAATCTCTCTTAAAAACATACTTTTATTCCTTGGCTTTTAACACTAAGTGATATCCATCCTGCAATGGCACCCCATTATACACCTGCTGTGAACCGGTTTTTATGTTTTATTTATGTTTTATGTTTGTGTTGTGTTGTTTGCTCGGTCCTCGTATTATCTTTTAACCTGCCCCTTGTACAGCACTTCGGCTCCCCCTGTGATAAATTTTAAATGTGCTTTATAAATAAAGTTGATTTGATTTGATTTGATTTACAGTAGTATCACACGACTCAGCCTCTATAGGAAAGTTTACGCCAAGCTACTGGAAAGGATGGTCCGTCCGAAAGTCGAACCTCGGATTTAAGAGGAGCAATGTGGATTCCGTCCTGGTCGTGGAACAACTGACCAGCTCTTTATTCTTTCAAAAATCCTGGAGAAGGCCTGGGAGTATGTCTATCCAGTCTACGTGTGCTTTGTGGATTTGGAGGGCTGCGCTCTGTCACCTATCCTGTTAGTTATTTTTATGGACAAGATTTCTAAGCAGAGTTGTGACCATGGCGGAGAGGGTACTCGTCTCGGGGGGTAAATGTTGCGTCACTGCTGTTTGCAGATGATGTGGTCCTGATGGCACCATCGGTTCGTGACCTTCAGCTGTCACTGGATTGGTTCAGCGGCTGGAAAGAGGATCAGCATCTTCAAATCTGAGGCCATGGTTCTCAGAAGGAAACTGATTGTTTCTGCAGTCGAGGTAGAGAACGTATCTTAGGGTCTTGTTCACGAGGCGAGGGAAGGATGGAGTTGGAAATCCACCGGACAATCGGAACAGCTGATGAAACGAACGCTGAGCCAGAAGGCAAAGCTCTTGGTCTACCGAGCTACAGTATCTACACACCTATGGTCATGAAGTGTGGGTCATGACCGAAAGAATAAGATCGCGGATACAAGTGGCTGAAATGACGTTCCTCAGAAGGGTGGCTGGCATCTCCCTTAGAGATAGGGTGAGAAGTTCAGTCACCCGAGAGAGACTCGGAGTCGAGTCGCTGCTCCTTCGCCTGGAAAGGAGCCGGTTTAGGTGGTTCGGCCATCTTGTGCGGATGCCTCACGAGGGTCTCCTAGGGAGGTACTCGTTGCCAAGGACCAAACGGGGGGATTACATCTCATCTTTGGCGTGGGAACTCTTCGGGTTCCCCCAGGAGGAAGTTGCTAATGTTGCTCTGGAGAGGGAAGTCTGGATAGACCAACAAGCCCCGAAAAATCACATTCCAAAAAAAAATCTCATGAATTGTGAGATGTTAAAAGGGAACATAATCTAGGTTAGTATATTGCACTTTTACCACTAGTTTAAAGGTATGGCTATTTTCATGCAAAAAAGAACTAAAGGTTACAAGCTCTGTCCTAAAACATTTAGAGCTCGTAAACTGAGGTAACACTGTATTTTATTTTATAAATGTTTGATAATCCCTTGAGTGTGCGCAGTTTGATCTAGGCGGCTTAAAATCACTGTTAGGGGCTTGTCTGGGAATTGAACCCAGGACCTCCCGCACCCAAAGCAGGAATCATACCACTAGACCAACAAGCCCAATACAACATGACTTACCAACTTTCCAAAAAGTTTATATTTTATTTGCGGAGACACTGTAACTCCACTTTCATTAGCTCACATTTTGATTCACTTTTTCAGGATTTGAACCCCAGACCCGAGACAAAAATCATACGACTAGAACGGGGGTCAGCAAACCGCGGCTCTCGAACCGCATGCTGCTCTTTAGTGCTCTTTACTCCCTGGAGCATTTTTTAAAAAAGGACTGAAAAGGGAATAGGATGGGAGGGGGAAATCACTATTTTGTTTTAGTATGTTTTTTGTTTGAGGACAAACATGACACAAACCTTTCCATTTGTTAGAAAACCCACTGTTTAATACACTATATTGCCAAAAGCATTTGGCCACCCATCCAAATGATCAGAATCAGGTGTCCTAATCACTTGGACCGACTACAGGTGTATAAAATGAAGCACTTAGGCATGGAGACAGTTTCTACATACATTTTTGAAAGAAATGATTTCCAGTGATTTCCAGCGTGGAACTGTCACAGGATGCCACCTAAGCTACAAATCCAGTCGTGAAATTTCCTTGCTCCTAAATATTCCAAAGACAACTATCGGCTTTTTTATAAGAAAATTACAGAGTTCGGAAACAACAGCAACTCAGCCACAAAATGGTAGACTACGTAATCCGACAGCGGATGCTGAAGCACATAGTGCAAAGAGGTCGCCAACTTTCTGCACAGTCAGTTGCTACAAAGCACCAAACTTCATGTGACCTTCTAATTAGTGTTACGGCGCATGCGCAGTCTGCTTATCCCTCCTGCATTTGAGTGTCACAATTCGTCATCTGACTGCTCGCCCGGACACGCTCACGCTGAGCTCAGCATGCCCACGCAGCGACAAGCCTGCACTCAATTGCTAATCTGCACACCTGGTATTGATGAGGGCGAGCTGGATAAAAGACCAGTGGACCCAAGGATCGGCGCGGTATCTTAATAGTTTTCATGGTGTACTTACCCTCCCGTCTCACTTTTCCCCGGATCTCCTTCTGTCCTCTGACTGCCTCCCTCGTTCCTCGACTCCTCGCTCGCCCCTGGACTCCAACGCCTCTCTCTCGCCCCTGATCATCTGCCATGGACTGCCTCGTTCCTTCGCTCTCGTCAACACTTCAGTTAATCTACACACATAATAACACACATTCGCACTTACGTTTAACAGACTCGATTTCCTTAGTTTATTTAGTGGTGTTTTTTGGTATTGTTATATATATACATTGACTTTATATATAATAAATTGTACTTTACTGTCCTCTGGTGTCAGTCTGCCGTCATCTTCCCTAGTCAAAACATAACAATTAGCCTACGTACAGTACGCAGAGAGCTTTATGGAATGGTATTCCTTTGCCGTGCAGCCGCATCTAAGCCATACATCCAAGTCCAATGCAAAGCGTTGGATGTAGTGGTGTAACGCACGTCGCCACCGGACTCTAGAGCAGTGGAAATGCGTTTTCCGGAGTTATGAATCACGCGTTTCCATCTGGCAATCTGATGGACGAGTCTGGGTTTGGAGGTTGCCTGGAGAACGGTGTGAAATTTGGTGGAGGAGAAATTATGGTATGGGGTTGTTTTTCAGGAGTTGGGCTTGTGAAAGGAACTTAGAATACTCTAGGATACCAAAATATTTTGGACAATTCCATGCTCCCGAGTCCCAACCTTGTGGGAACAGATTGGAGCCACGTCACCAACATGGACGAGATGCAGCTCACTTTTGACATCCCGGTGAACCACAATGTCAAGAAGAAGCTCCCCACAGCCAAAAAGTGACGTTGAAGTCTGCGCGTCTCTCTCGTCGAAAAAGACCTCGAAGGCGGAGTGGGCGGATGATGGTTGCTTAGAATCTCCACTATGGTCACAAAGGCGGCAGAAGGCTGCAGCAAAGATGGGCCCCCAATTGTCTTGGTCTCCATGCCATTGAAACCCTGGCCTTCTATTTGCCAAGGACAGTGTGGTGGCTGTCTGTGCACCAGTCTCCCCACTTTAAAAGATTCCACGAACACACAGGCGTTCTCCTGAAGGCAATCCCACCAACAGGAGGACAGTCATACTCGTTTCAAGTGATTGCCAATGACTTTAACTTTATATAAGACTTTTAAACTCTTTTTGATAGGAGCCTATTAAAACTAATACAGACACTTATGTAATGCATTGTCTTCATTATAACACTTATATAAGACATTTAAAGTCATTTTGATAGTAGGCTATTCTAGCTAATAAAGATACTTACAACACGTGTTACCTTCATTATAAGACTTATTTATGGCTTTTCATTTTGTGTGGCTCCAGGCAGATTAGTTTTTTGTATTTTTGGTCTCACTTCGACGCACAGCAAGGGCTCTGGAACCACTTCTCTCGAGAGGGATTGGACCCTCTTCCACTCTGGCGTTGCCGGCAGTGAGAGGCGACGGGCTGGGGTGGCAATTCTTGTTTCCCCCCGGCTCAAAGCCTGTACGTTGGAGTTCAACCCGGTGGACGAAAGGGTAGCCTCCCTCCGCCTTCGGGTGGGGGGACGGGTCCTGACTGTTGTTTGTGCTTATGCACCAAACAGCAGTTCAGAGTACCCACCCTTTTTGGGAACACTCGAGGGAGTACTGGAAAGTGCTCCCCCGGGTGATTCCCTTGTCCTACTGGGAGACTTCAACGCTCACGTTGGCAACGACAGTGAAACCTGGAGAGAAGTGATTGGGAAGAATGGCCGCCCGGATCTGAACCCGAGTGGTGTTTTGTTATTGGACTTTTGTGCTCGTCACAGTTTGTCGATAACAAACACCATGTTCAAACATAAGGGTGTCCATATGTGCACTTGGCACCAGGACACCCTAGGCCGCAGTTCCATGATCGACTTTGTAGTTGTGTCATCGGATTTGCGGCCTCATGTTCTGGACACTCGGGTGAAGAGAGGGGCGGAGCTTTCTACCGATCACCACCTGGTGGTGAGTTGGCTGTGATGGAGGGGGAGGATGCCGGACAGACCTGGGAGGCCCAAACGCATTGTGAGGGTCTGCTGGGAACGTCTGGCAGAGTCTCCTGTCAGACAAAGTTTCAATTCCCACCTCCGGAAGAACTTTGAACATGTCACGAGGGAGGTGCTGGACATTGAGTCCGAGTGGGCCATGTTCCGCACCTCTATTGTCGAGGCGGCAGATCGGAGCTGTGGCCGCAAGGTAGTTGGTGCCTGTCGGGGCGGAAATCCTAAAACCCCTTGGCGGACACCAGCGTTGAGGGATGCCGTCAAGCTGAAGAAGGAGTCCTATCGGGTCCTTTTGGCTCATAGGACTCTGGAGGCAGTGGACAGGTACCGACAGGCCAAGCGGTGTGCTGCTTCAGCGGTCGCGGAGGCAAAAACTCGGACATGGGAAGAGTTCGGGGAAGCCATGGAAAACGACATACGGACGGCTTCGAAGCGATTCTGGACCACCGCCCGCCGCCTCAGGAAGGGGAAGCAGTGCACTATCAACACCGTGTATGGTGCGGATGGTGTTCAGCTGACCCCGACCGCGGATGTTGTGGATAGGTGGAAGGAATACTTCGAAGACCTCCTCAATCCCACCAACACGTCTTCCTATGAGGAAGCAGTGCCTGGGGAATCTGTGGTGGACTCTCCTATTTCTGGGGCTGAGGTCGCTGAGGTAGTTAAAAAGCTCCTCGGTGGCAAGGCCCCAGGGGTGGACGAGATCCGCCCGGAGTTCCTTAAGGCTCTGGATGCTGTGGGGCTGTCTTGGTTGACAAGACTTTGCAGCATCGCGTGGACATCGGGGGCGGTACCTCTGGATTGGCAGACCGGGGTGGTGGTTCCTCTCTTTAAGAAGGGGGACCGGAGGGTGTGTTCCAACTATCGTGGGATCACACTCTTCAGCCTTCCCGGTAAGGTTTATTCAGGTGTACTGGAGAGGAGGCTACGTCGGATAGTCGAACCTCGGATTCAGGAGGAACAGTGTGGTTTTCGTCCTGGTCGTGGAACTGTGGACCAGCTCTATACTCTCGGCAGGGTTCTTGAGGGTGCATGGGAGTTTGCCCAACCAGTCTACATGTGCTTTGTGGACTTGGAGAAGGCATTCGACCGTGTCCCTCGGGAAGTCCTGTGGGGAGTGCTCAGAGAGTATGGGGTATCGGACTGTCTTATTATGGCGGTCCGTTCCCTGTACGATCAGTGCCAGAGCCTGGTTCGCATTGCCGGCAGTAAGTCAAACACATTTCCAGTGAGGGTTGGACTCCGCCAAGGCTGTCCTTTGTCACCGATTCTGTTCATAACTTTTATGGACAGAATTTCTAGGCGCAGTCAAGGCGTTGAGGGGTTCCGGTTTGGTAACCGCAGGATTAGGTCTCTGCTTTTTGCAGATGATGTGGTCCTGATGGCTTCATCTGACCGGGATCTTCAGCTCTCGCTGGATCGGTTCGCAGCCGAGTGTGAAGCGACCGGAATGAGAATCAGCACCTCCAAATCCGAGTCCATGGTTCTCGCCCGGAAAAGGGTGGAGTGCCATCTCCGGGTTGGGGAGGAGACCCTGCCCCAAGTGGAGGAGTTCAAGTACCTAGGAGTCTTGTTCACGAGTGAGGGAAGAGTGGATCGTGAGATCGACAGGCGGATCGGTGCGGCGTCTTCAGTAATACGGACGTTGTACCGATCCGTTGTGGTGAAGAAGGAGCTGAGCCGGAAGGCAAAGCTCTCAATTTACCGGTCGATCTATGTTCCCATCCTCACCTATGGTCATGAGCTTTGGGTCATGACCAGAAGGATAAGATCACGGGTACAAGCGGCCGAAATGAGTTTCCTCCGCCGTGTGGCGGGGCTCTCCCTTAGAAATAGGGTGAGAAGCTCTGCCATCCGGGAGGGACTCAAAGTAAAGCCGCTGCTCCTTCACATCGAGAGGAGCCAGATGAGGTGGTTCGGGCATCTGGTCAGGATGCCACCCGAACGCCTCCCTAGGGAGGTGTTTAGGGCACGTCCAACCGGTAGGAGGCCACGGGGAAGACCCAGGACACGTTGGGAAGACTATGTCTCCCGGCTGGCCTGGGAACGCCTCGGGATCCCCCGGGAAGAGCTAGACGAAGTGGCTGGGGAGAGGGAAGTCTGGGTTTCCCTGCTTAGGCTGTTGCCCCCGCGACCCGACCTCGGATAAGCGGAAGATGATGGATGGATGGATATTTTTAGTCCAATATGGCTCTTTCACTGTTTTGGGTTGCCGACTCCTGGACTAGACCAACAAGCTTTGAGTTGTGATTTTGCAAGAATTTCAATAAATGTGATTATTTAATTGGGGACACCATCTAAATCTGGGCCTCCATATTGCACTTTTAACACAAATCGGATTTACTGCATTTTTTTTGTAAGCCCTAAGGCTTTTGAGCTCAGTCCTGAAACAAAATGAGGTCGTAGATGTAAGAACCACTGTTTTAGATTTTATACATTTTCATTGATCCCTTGAGTGTGTGCTGTTTGGAAAATTGAGCAAAGAGTTTAAAATCACTGTTTGGGGATTATCCGGGAATTGAACCCAGGAATTCACTTCTCGCACCCTAGGCGAGAATCATACGACTAGACCAACAAGCCATGCAAAATCATTTTCCAACAAAAAATCTCATGAATTATGAGATTTTAACAGGGACTACAATCTAAAACTGGGTTAATATATTGCACTTATACCACTAATTTAAAGGTATGACTATTTTCATGAAAAAATAAACTAAGGGTTACAAGCTCTGTCCTAAAACAATTACAGCTCGTAAATTGAGGTACCACTCTACTTCATTTTATACATTTTCATTGATCCCTTGAGTGTGTGCAGTTTGGAAAAGTGAGCTCAGAGTTTGAAATGACCATTCATGGCTTGTCCTGGAATTGAAACATGGACCTCTCACACCCAGAGTGAGAATCATACTT
This sequence comes from Nerophis ophidion, assembly GCF_033978795.1. Lineage (NCBI taxonomy): Eukaryota > Metazoa > Chordata > Actinopteri > Syngnathiformes > Syngnathidae > Nerophis > Nerophis ophidion. The sequence goes on along the minus strand of NC_084631.1, from coordinate 15,911,073 downwards.
CTAGACCAAATTTTCAAAAAAAGTCGCCATTTCATTTGGGGAGACAATCTGTAACTGCACTTTTATTAGCACACATTTTGATTCACTACAATGTTCATGCATAAATGAACAAGAGCTTTTTCAGGATTTGAACCCCAGACCCAAAACAAAAATTATACGATTCGACCAAAAAGCTTTGAGTCGTGATTTTGCAAGAATCTCAATAAATGTGATATTTTGATAGATGACACAATCTGAAACTGGGCTTCCATATTGCACTTTTACCACAAATTTAATTTACTTCGATTTTTTTTTTTTTTTTGCTTTTGAGCCCAGTCCTAGAAAAAAACCGTGGTCGTAGACTTAATACCACTTTATTTGTGTTTCAACAAAACATCTCTCAGGGAACACATTCTGAAACTGGATTAGTATATTACACTTGTACCACTAATTTAAAGGTATGGCTATATTCATGCAAAAAAAAAGAACTAAGGGTTAAAATCTCTGTCCTAAAATAATTAGAGCTCGTAAATTGAGGTAACAGTGTATTTTATTTTAGGGATTTTTATTGATCTATTGAGTCAAAAGTCCTGCATGATTGGGAATTTGACTGTGGACTAATGAAAAACTCCTGATAAACACAAGGGCTTGTCCGGAAATTAAACTCAGGTCTTCTCACACCCTATGCGAGGATCGTACGACTAGACCAACTAGCCCCGAATAATATTGTTCAACAGAAAATCTTATGAATTATGAGATTATAACAGCAAAATCATTCTGAAACTGGGTTAGTATATTGCACTTTTACCACTAATTTAAAGGTATGGCTATTTTCATGCAAAAAAGAACTAAGGGTTACAAGCTCTGTCCTAAAACAATTACAGCTTGTAAATTGAGGTACCACTGTACTTGATTTTATGGATTTTCTTTGATCCCTTGAGTGTGTGCAGTTTGGAAAAGTGAGCTAAGAGTTTAAAATCACCGTCAGGGTCTTGTCTGAGAATTGAACCCAGGACCTTTCACACCCAAAGCAAGAATCATACTACTAGACCAAAAAGCCCTTATTTTTCCACCAAAAAATTGCATTTTATTGGGGGAGATCATTTGTAACTGCACTTTTATTAACACACATTTTGATTCACTACAATTTTCATGCATAAATGAACAAGAGCGTTTTCAGGATCTGAACCCCAGATCCGATCATACGACTAGATCAACAATTTATGAGTTGTGATTTTGCAAGAATGTCAATAAATGTGATATTTTGATAGGGGGCACAATCTGAAACTGGGCTTCCATATTGCACTTTTAACCCAAATTGAATTTACTGCATTTTTTTTTTCATACCAAAATGAACTAAGGTTTATGAACTCACTTAGCTATGAGTTTAAAATCATTGTTAAGGGCTTGTCCAGGAATTGAACCCAAGACTTCTCGCACCCGATGCGAGTATCACACGACTAGACCAACAAGCACTGAAAACTCCTGTTTCCACAGAGAATTTTGAGATTTTCACAAGGAACACATTCTGAAACTTGTTTAGTGCTCGTCCATGGCACACACCCTGAAACAGTATTGTTCCACAAATCTCATGAAAGGTGAGATGTAAATAGGGTACGCAATTTAAAATTGTATTACACTTTTAACCTAAATTTAAATTAAAAGCCATTTTCCTGTTTAAGTTAACTTTGGATCATTTATGGGCTCAGGCAAAAATAAACTTGTAGTGATACATTTTTCAATTTCATTTTATTTTATAGATCTTTACTGATCCATTGAGTGTGTGCCGTGAGTAGAGGTTAAAGTTTAAAATTAAGTCAAAAGTCATAAAGAAATTCAACTGTGGACAAATTAAAAACTCATGCCTCATGAACACAAGGGATTGTCAGGGAATTAAACCCGGGACCTCTCACACCCTAAGCGAGAATCATACGGCTAGACCAGGGTTCAGCAACCTTTATCATCCAAAGAGCTATTTCGACCCGTTTCACAAAATAAAGAAAACAATGGGAGCCACAAAACTCTTTTGAAATTTAAAATGAAATAACACTGCATACGGAGTTGTTTTTTTTGCTTCCTGCTGTGTATTAACCTTAATATGAAAATGTTATGTTAGTGCGGCCCGCGAGATTTAAATTAATGCCGTTTGACAGCATCACACTTGCCGACCTTCCGGGACACTCCCGGAATCCAGAGCAACTATTTACGCGAATGTCTGCTAAATGTCGCCCTTCAACATTAATACGGGCGTTCCATGAAGGCGCTGCCTTTACCACTCTCTACAACATGTACAAATATCTAGCACAGCCCAGCCACAAGTCACATGTGACTTCCTTGAACACACTCAGACGACTGCAACGCATACTTGTTCAACAGGCATACAGGTTACACTGAGAGTTGTGATATAATCAATCAATCAATCAATCAATGTTTATTTATATAAGCCCTAAATCACAAATGTTTCAAAGGACTGAACAGACCATTACGACTACGACATCCTCGGAAGAACCCACAAAAGGGCAAGGAAAACTCACACCCAGTGGGCAGGGAGAATTCACATCCCCCCTTTCCGTGCGTCGGTTGAGGTGGGCGGGGTTTGGTGCAAGCGGGGTTGTATAATGTAGCCCGGACGAGTTAGGGATGCATGGGATTCTGGGTATTTGTTCTGTTGTGTTTATGTTGTGTTACAGTGAGGATGTTCTCCAGAAATGTGTTTGTCATTCTTGTTTGGTGTGGTTTCACAGTGTGGCACATATTAGTAAGAGTGTTAAAGTTGTTTATATCACAACTCTCAGTGTAACCTGTATAGCTGTTGACCAAGTATGTCTTGCAGTCACTTTCGTTTGACACCAGAGGCTGTGTTCTACATGTGACCAGCTGGCACGCAGATAGCAGTGTGTAAAAGCGGGCGCGAAAATATTGGCCCCGGGTGATTGCTGAGAGAAGCATTCAACTCCGTAAATCTCTCGGGATAATCGGGGGTGTCGGCAAGTATGCAGCTGAGCCACATGCGGCTCCGCAGGTTGCCGACCCCTGGACTAGATCAACAAATTATGAGTTGTGATTTTGCAAGAATGTCAATAAATGTGATATTTTGGTAGGGGACACAATTTGAAACTGGGCTTCCATAATACACTTTTAACCCACATTGGATTTACTGAATTTTTTTTTCCTACCAAAATGAACTAAGGCTTATGAACTCATTCCTATGACAAAATGTGGTCGTAGATTTAAGTACAACTGTATTTGATTTTATCAAAATGTTGTCGATCCCTTGATTGTGTGCAGTTTAGAAAACTGAGCTAAGAGTTTAAAGTTACTCTTCAGGGTATCCTGGAAATTGAACTCAAAACCTCTTGTAATCTTAGTGAGAATCATACAATTACACCAACAAGCGCATGTGTACAGGTGGGAAAATAATGACTGAAAACAGATATTGTATACACAAGGGCTCGTCCATGAAACACACCCTGAAACAGTATTGTTCCACAAATCTCATGAAAGGTGAGATGTAAATAGGGTACACAATCTTAAATTTGGCCCTGCGACGAGGTGGCGACTTGTCCAGGGTGTATCCCGCCTCCCGCCCGAATGCAGCTGAGATAGGAGGCAGCGACCCCCCGCAACCCCAAAAGGGACAAGCCGCAGAAAATGGATGGATGGTTGGAATCTAAAATTGTATTACACTTTTAACCTAAATTTAAATTAAAAGCCATTTTCATGCTTAAATTAATTTTGGTTCATTTATGGGCTCAGGCAAAAAGAAAATGTATTGTTATAAAAAAATACATATATATTCTATAGATCTTCATTGATCCAATGAGTGTCTGCTGTATGGAAAATTGAGGTAAATGTTAAGATGAAGTCTCACGTAACAAATGAAATGACTTTACAACTGTCTGTGTGAGGTAAAAAGTCATGATTGAATAAAGGAATTACAAACCAGGGCTTGCAAAAAGTAAGTCAAATGGAATTCGTAGGTTTCACAATTAGGTTCCACCAAGAATTGAACTTGGATTATTAGTTCAGAGGATAGCACACTAGCCATTACACCATGGAAACTGATATGAAGTCACAAAACTATTAAATCCAACATCACATAGGATTTGATTTGATTTGATAGATTTTTACTGATCTATTGAGTGTGTGCCGCGAAAAAAAGAAGTTAAAGTTTAAAATTAAGTCGAAAGTCATACATGAAAAGATATTCAATTGTGGACTAATGAAGAACTCAGGCCTCATGTATACAAGGGTTTGTCCAGGAATTGGATCCGGGATCTCTCGCACCCTAAGCGAGAATCATACGACTAGACCAACAAGCACGACAAAGTAATGTTTCAACAAAGATTTGTGAGATTTTAACAAGGAACACATTCTGAAACTGGATTAGTGTGTAACATTTTTACCACTAATTTAAAGGTATGGCTATTTTCATGCAGAAAATAATTAAGGGTTACAAGGTCCGTCCTAAAACAATTAGAAATCATGAATTGAGGAACCACTGTACGCGACCCCAAAGGGAATTAGCGGTAAAAAATGGATGGATGGATGAGTGTGTGGCGTGAGTAAAATAGATGTTAAAGTTTTAAAAATAAGTCGAAAATCATACATGAAAATAAATTCAATTGTGGACAAATAAAAAGCTAATGCCTGATAAACACAAGGGCTTTTCCGGGAATTGAACCCCGGACCTCTCGCACCCGAAGCAAGAATCATACCATTAGACCAACAAGCCCTTATAACTATTCACAAAAATGCATTTTATTCGCGGAGATCATTGGTAACTGCACTTTTAATAACACACATTTTGATTCACTACAATTTTCATGCATAAATGAACAAGAGCTTTTTCAGGAATTGAACCCCAGATCCCATCATACGACTAAATCAACAATTTAGTCGTATGATGATTTTATACTCTTTCCAAGGGATCCACGACATTTTATAAAATCAAATACAGTTGTACTTAAATCTATGACCACATTTTGTTCTGGAATTGAGCTCATCAGCCTTAGTTCATTTTGGTATGAAAAAAAAAAAAGGGCAGTAAATCCAATTGGGGTTAAAAGTGCAAAATGGAAGCCCAGTTTCAGATTGTGTCCTCTATCAAAATATCAGATTTATTGACATTCTTGCAAAACCACAACTCATAAATTGATGATTTAGTCGTATGATCGGATCTGGGGTTCAATTTCTGAAAATGCTCTTGTTCAATTATGCATGAAAATTGCAGTGAATTAAAATGTGTGTTATTAAAAGTGCAGTTACCAATGATCTCCACAAATAGAATGCATTTTTATGTGGAGTTTAACGGTTTGTTGGTCTAGTGGTATGATTCTCGCTTTGGGTGTGAGAGGTGCTGGGTTCAATTCCCAGACAAGCCCATAACTGTGATATTAAACTCTTAGCTCAATTTTCCAAACTGCACACACCCGAGGGATCAATAAAATTCCATAAAATGAAGTACATTTTTACAAGCTTTAATTGTTTTAGGACAGAGCTTGTAACCCTTAGTTCTTTTTTGCATGAAAATAGCCATACCTTTAAATTAGTGGTAAAAGTGCGATATACTAAGCTAGTTTTAGATTGTGTTCCTTATTAAAATCTCACAATTCATCAGATTTTTTTGATGAATCATATTTTTTGGGGGCTTGTTGATCTACTCGTATGATTCTTGCTTCAGTTGCAAGAGGTCAAGGGTTCAATTTCCGGAAAAGCCCTTGTGTTTATCAGGCATGAGTTTCTCATTTGTCCACAATTGAATTTCTTTTTATGTATGATTTTCTACTTATTTTTAAAACTTTAACCTCTATTATACTCACGCCACACACTCCTCCTTCCATCCATTTCCTACCGCTTATTCCCTTTGGGGTAGCGGGGGGTGCTGGTGCCTATCTCAGCTACAATCAGGCGGAAGGCGGGTACACCCTGGACAAGTTGCCACCTCATCGCAGGGCCAACACAGATAGACAGACAACATTCACACTCACATTCACACAGACAGTTGTAAAGTCGTTTCATTTGTGATGTGAGACTTCATCTTAACGTTTGCATCAATTTTCCAAACTGCGCACACTTAAGGGATCAAAAACAATGTAAAAACTGAAGTACAGTGGTACCTCAATTTAATATCTCTAATTGTTTTAGGACGGCCCTTGTAACCCTTAATTCTTTTTTGCATGAAAATAGCCATACCTTTAAATTAGTGGTAAAAATGTTACACACTAACCCAGATTCAGAATGTGTTCCTTGTTAAAATCTCACAATTCTTTGTTGAAACATGACTTTTCTGGACTTGTTGGTCTAGTTACTAGACCAACAAGTCCAGAAAAGTCAGGTTTCAACAAAAAATCTCATGAATTTTGAGATTTAAACAGGGAACACAATCTAAATCTAGGTTAGTATGTTGCACTTTTACCATTAATTTAATAAAAGTTGATAAAAAATTACTCCAAATTCTTCTATTTGGCATCAGGCCAAACAGCTGTGTTTGCGTCAATTTATGTACATGTTATGTATCTACATGTTATGTATCTACATGTTATTTACGTACATGTTAGGTATCTACATGTTATGTATCTACATGTTATGTACGTACATGTTAGGTATCTACATGTGCACAACAGAGGAGCTAGTTTACTTCTAAGAGTAGCGTACAGTAAGTGTGTTTGCGAGAATGTCATCGTGTTGGCTGTGTGAGTGACATCGGTGAGTGAGTGGGCGAGTAAAGAGAGAGAGAAATGTAGAGTGTTCATTGCGCAGAAGAGTGATGAACAGGTCCGGTTGTGTCCTGCAAAACTAATAATCAAGCAAACAGATTGTCACGAATCGGCGGCCTCGTCATTCTGACCCGAAAGCGGAGCTAAGCAGACAAATTCCCAGGTGAAGTGAAGGGTGTTACCCCTGATGAAAACATCCACCCAGGAAGGAACGTCTGCCCTGTGCTCCTCTACTACGGTCTGCACCGGAGTTGAACAGCAGGACAGGTGTAACAACATTATTACCTGTCACTCTTTATAACTGTTTGTGAAGATCTGAATGATTATTGTTTAAACGTTTACCTAAGTTTGAAGCAACGGTGGTAATACTAATCGCCACATTTGGCGAGGCGTGTTTTAAAGCACAAATTGCAGCACGGCACCTCCTTGTTTAAAGTGTTACTTTTATTGTTAGTTTTGAAGCCCAAATACCCCCATATTGTACTTCAGCACATTGTCATTTTTTGCCATTCCTCCTCTCTATGATGTCATTGCTTGTATGCACTTTGTGTGTGCGTTCTGACACACTCAATATATAGAATATATATACATGCTATATATACATATACATGATATATATATATATATATATATATATATATATATATATATATATATATATATATATATATATATATATATATATATATATATATACATATATATATACACACACATACATATATATCTTTTTATACATAAAAACCCCGTTTCCATATGAGTTGGGAAATTGTGTTAGATGTAAATATAAACAGAATACAATGATTTGCAAATACTTTTCAACCCATATTCAGTTGAATGCACGACAAAGACAAGATATTTGATGTTCAAACTCATAAACTTTATTTTTTTTTTTCAAATAATAATTAATTTAGAATTTAATGGTTGCAACATGTGCCAAAGTAGTTGGGAAAGGGCATGTTCACCACTGTGTTACATCACCTTTTCTTTTACTAACACTCAATAAACGTTTGGGAACTACGGAAACTAATTGTTGAAGCTTTGAAAGTGGAATTCTTTCCCATTGTAGTTTTATGTAGAGCTTCAGTCGTTCAACAGTCCGGGGTCTCCGCTGTCGTATTTTACGCTTCATAATGCGCCACACATTTTCCATGGGAGACAGGTCTGGACTGCAGGCGGGCCAGGAAAGTACCCGCACTCTTTTTTAACGAAGCCACGCTGTCGTAACACGTGCAGAATGTGGCTTGGCATTGTCTTTCTGAAATAAGCAGGGGCATCCATGAAAAAGACGGCGCTTAGATGGCAGCATATGTTTTTCCAAAACCTGTATGTACCTTTCAGCTTTAATGGTGCCTTCACAGATATGTAAGTAACCCATGCCTTGGGCACTAATGCACCCCATACCATCACAGATGCTCGCTTTTGAACTTTCCGTCAATAACAGTCTGGATGGTTTGCTTCCCCTTCGGTCCGGATGACACGATGTAGAATATTTCCAAAAACAATTAGAAATGTGGACTCCTCAGACCACAGAACACTTTTCCACTTTGCATCAGTCCATCTTAGATGATCTCCGGCCCAGAGAAGCCAGCGCCGTTTCTGGATGTTGTTGATAAATGGCTTTCGCTTTGCATAGTAAAGCTTTAACTTGCACTTACAGATGTAGCGACAAACTGTATTTAGTGACAGTGGTTTTCTGAAGTGTTCCTGAGCCCATGTAGTGATATCTTTTAGAGATTGATGTCAGTTTTTGATACAGTGCCGTCTGAGGGATCGGAGGTCACGGTCCTTCAATGTTGGTTTCCAGCCATGCCGCTTACGTGGAGTGATTTCTCCAGATTCTCTGAACCTTTTGATGATATTATGGATCGTAGATGTTGAAATCCCTACATTTCTTGCGATTGCACTTTGAGAAACGTTGTTCTTAAACTGTTTGACTATTTGCTCACGCATTTGTGGACAAAGGGGTGTACCTCGCCCCATCCTTTCTTGTCAAAGACTGAGCATTTTTTGGGAAGCTGTTTTTATTCCCAATCATGGCACCCACCTGTTCCCAATTAGCCTGCACACCTGTGGGATGTCCTAATAAGTGTTCGATTAGCATTCCTCAACGTTATCAGTATTTATTGCCACCTTTCCCAACTTCTTTGTCACAAACTGATGGCATTAAATTCTAAAGTTAATGATTATTTGCACAAAAAAAAAAGTTTATCAGTTTGAACATCAAATATGTTGTCTTTGTAGAATATTTAACTGAATATGGGTTGAAAATGATTTGCAAATCATTGTATTCTGTTTATATTTACATCTAACACAATTCCCAACTCATATGGAATCGGGGTTTGTAGTAGCAGCAGCAGCAGCAACAGGAGCAATTGGGACTTATGTTATCTCTGCCAATTCCAGTCTGATGACCCCTTACAAACACCCAAAGGCGAAGGACTTTTGTTGCTAGAAAAGGATCTCAAAGATTTTATTGAAATTACAAATGCTATACCTTTATGTATAAATGTCGCCATTGATCCATTGACTGATGGTTCAGGTATCCCATCAACACTTGTATTAAATAAGGCCAAACACCACAAACGCTGCAGAAGCTACTGTCTTAGTTCTCCTGTTAAAAAGGCTACAAAGCATGGGTATCATGCTGCCCTCTCCTTATTAAGTCCTAAAAAGCTTCGATCAAGTCATCCCCAAACCAGTGGTAATCATTGTGTGATATGTGAATATTTCATATAAACATTAGAAAGGAATCATGCATGTTGCACCAGGTTTTAGTCATAACAACGCCCAAGTTACGTCCAATGTCTTCAGAGTAGCAAAACGCCACTTGGAAATATGCAAATTAGGGGTCAAGACACACACAGAAATAAAAATGAGCATTTCAACACATTTCTAATTGTCAAAACACATGAAATAGACACAAAGTTTACATTTGTAGCTCATCTGTTTCAAATGTTACAAGCAGCGGCCATATTTGATTGGCCGCTGTGGCGACCCCAAAGGTCAGCAGCGTGGGCGCCCTAGCTAAATCATTTAAGTATGCCCTGTGCCAAATTTGGCCTTTTTAGACAAAAGTGAACGAAAATCTCCCTAAGGTCCTCCACTAAAATGTACTGTTGTTACTTTACATCAGGGGTGTCCAAAGTACGGCCCGGGGGCCATTTGCGGCCCGCAGCTAATCGTTTACCGGCCCGCCACACATTCTGCAAAAATGGCAAAATTGATAGTATTGCAAAAATTAAAAAAACATTTAAAAAAAGTGGAATGAGGTGAAATCTAATGAGAAAAAGTGGCAATGTTGACACAAAGCTGCCATGCAGGCAGCTCTTTTGTTCCTTTTGTCTTTATTTTCATTTTTTTTCCATTGCTCAAAAAAAAGGACAAAAAAAATCTATGTTATAATGAATTTATTCTTAAAAATTATCACTTAAAATTGTTTTATGTGGAAAAAATATTGCATATGTTGTGTAGTTGCCGTATAAAAACATCAAAGTTTGGACAAAAGAGCATAAAACAAACAAAATAGGCGGTCCATGGGTCAGGCAGATGATCAGGGGCGAGAGAGAGGCGTTGGAGTCCAGGGACGAGCGAGGAGTCGAGGAACGAGGGAGGCAGTCAGAGGACAGAAGGAGATCCGGGGAAAAGTGAGACGGGAGGGTAGGTACAGCATGAAAACTATTAAGTTCCCACGCCGATCCTTGGGTCCACTGGTCTTTTATCCAGCTCACCCTCATCAATACCAGGTTTCCAGATTAGCAATTGACTGCAGGCTTTTCGCTGCGTGGGCGTGCTGCGCTCAGAGTGAACGGTGGCGTGCCTGGGCGAACAGTCAGATGACGAATTGTCACACTCAGATGCAGGAGGGATAAGCAGACTGCGCGTGCGCCGTAACACTAATTGGAAGGTCACATGAAGTTTGGTGCTCTGTAGCAACTGACTGTGCAGAAAGTCAGCGACCTCTTTGCACTTTGCGCATCAGCATCCGCTGACACCTCTCTGTCAGACTGCGTGGCCTACCATTTTGTGGCTGAGTTGCTGTTGTTCCCAAACTCTGTCATTTTCGTATAATAAAGACGACAGTTGTGTTTGGAATATTCAGGAGCGAGGAAATTTCACGCCTGGATTTGTAGATTAGGTGGCATCCTGTGACAGTTCCACGCTGGAAATCACTGAGAGCGACCCATTTTTTCACAAATGTTTGTAGAAACTGTCTCCATGCCTAAGTGCTTCATTTTATACACCTCTGGCCAGGCCAAGTGATTAGGACACCTGAATCTGATCATTTGGATGGGTGGCCAAATGCTTTTGGCAATATAGTGTATTAAACGGTGGGTTTTCTAACAACTGGGAAGGTTTGTGTCATGTTCGTCCTCAAACAAAAAACAGACTAAAACAAAATAATTATTTCACCCCCATGTTATTCCATTTTCAGTCCTTTTTTAAAAATGCTCCAGGGAGTAAAGAGCACTAAAGAGCAGCATGCGGCTTGGGAGCAGCAGGTTTCTGACCCCAGTTCTAGTCGTATCATTTTTGCCTCGGGTCTGGAGTTCAAATCCTGAAAAAGGTCTTGTTCATTTATGCATGAAAATTGTAGTGAATCAAAATGTGTGCTAATGAGAGTTGAGTTCAGGGGCGTCACTAGACCTAATACTGTACTGGGGCACACCTGGGGCACAAATAATTCATGTGAGCGTGCAAAGCGCGCAAGCAAAAACATTTTTAGCACTTATTTATCATAAAAAATACATAAATAGTGCTTTAAACTATGAAATCATATCAGACTATGTTGTATGGATCTTTGATTAACCACCTGAAATTAACTAATGCATTTGACCTACTTGTGCACTTTTTTACTCCAGACTTCTAAACTGCTACTGGTAAAAGCAAAAAGGAAGAGCAATGAATCTTTTTGAAATATATATTGCAATAATCATCTGCAAATTTAACATCTACAAAAGTAAAACAAAAAATAAAGCACCCCTACATCTCTGGGTTCTTTTATATTATTTAATTTCCATTTATGGCAACGTGGCTAATCCTATTTCAGATACACAAAACTATAAAATATACACAAAACAATAAAGCCACAGTAGTAGAATAAATGAACAACTGTCGTGTGTCTGTTCAGGGAATCATTTTCTGAGAAGTAAACTGTAACGTCTCCTTTTCATTTTTGCAAAGTGGTCAATCACTCTGGACAGACATGGAAATATTACAGTAACGGTTATACAGTTGACCAGTGGTTCCCAACTGCTGGGTCGTGACATAAAAGTGGATTGTGTGTCATTTTCAGTGAGTCGCAGTCAGATGTGTGCATGAAAAAAAAAAAGTTTAGGGAGAAAAAAATCAAATTGTGGCAACAAAACCAGCTATTTTTACCCATTTTTCTAGTGACTATTAGTGAGTATTTTAGCAAAAGGCAAACCGACTAACAAGTTGGAGGAGGACTCAGGACAGACATGAAAATTTATTTTTAAAAAATCTAAATGGGGCAACAAAACCCGATATTTTCAGCCATCTTTCTGAAAATAAATACAGAAATGTTACTATTTTTTCTAGAAACAAAACCAGATGCTTTAACTCTAGCCATTTTTCCGTGACAAAACAAGATTATTTTAGTCAAAGTCACTCCGATTAACAAGACAAGTCTACTGTGCTATTTTTCTGTGAAATAAACTTAAATGATTAAAAAATTTGGCTCACGACTTGATGATATGGAAAAATGTTTTTCTTCCTGAAGATAAACCATTTGAGAAGCACTCAACACACACATGCTTACTCCAAATCATCATTGATGCAGAACCAGCAGACAATAACCAACAATATGTTTCATGTTCATTGGAAATTCCCCCGACAGCTCGTACAGCAAATGAATGTCTTGATACAAAGAAGAACGTTAGCTAACTTAGCATCAACTTAAGACAATGATGTTGCCTAGCTAGCTAGGACTTCACTTACATCTCTCATTCCTTCCTGCTTCTTCCCTGCTGCGGGCGAATAACTTTCTGATATCCATCTAGGAGTTACAGTTTGGGTCAAATCAAAATCAAAATAATATAATTAACAAATTGTTGTTGGCTAACTTTACCTACCGCAGCAGTGATTCAACCCCCCCCCCCCCCCCCCCCCCTCTCTCTCTCTCTCTCTTTCTCTTGGGCGGTATCGAAGGGTTCTCCGGGTGCCTGGAGCATACAGGGCTCCTCAGCCAACTTATCCAAGAAGCAAAGGAGAAGAAAGGCAACCTAACAGTAGTCTGGCTTGATTTTGCTAATGCATATGGGTCAATTCCCCATAACGTGATCCAAGTGGCTATGGAGCATTACCTCATCCCACATCACATCCAGGGGACGATCACCAGCTACCTGGGAGACATCAAGCTACGATTCCAAGCAGCCATGTTCACAACTAAATGGCAGCCAGTGGAAAAGGGAATAGTGACAGGGTGCACCATCTCTCCCATCTTGTTTGTCATGGGAATGAACCTGATCATCTCGGCAGCTATCATAAAGTCAAGAGGACCAAAGACTGCAGCAGGAAGTCAACAACCAGCAATCAGAGCATTCATGGATGATCTTACCGTGATAACACCAACTCATGTGCAGGCGAGATGGGTCCTGGCGGAACTGGATCGTATGGCTACTTGGGCAAAGATGATCTTCAAGCCCAAGAAATCAAGGTGTCTGGTGATCCAAAAGGGAAAAACAACGGGAAAGTTCAAGCTGCTTGTTCAGGGGGAAGCAATCCCAAACATCCAAGGGAACCCTATTAAATGCCTTGGAAAGTGGTATGATGATTCCATGACGGATAAAAACAGCATCTCCAGCACCGAAAATCAGGTTGAAGAATGGTTGAAAAGGATTGACAAGTCTGGTCTGCCTGGGAAATACAAGTGCTGGATCTACCAGCATGGCTTACTCCGAAGACTTATGTGGCTTCTCACCGTGTACGAAGTGGCAATAACAACAGTTGAAGGGTTGGAGAGGAAGTTCAACAAGCACCTTTGGAAATGGTTGGGGATACCCCCGAGCTTTACATCTACGGGGCTCTACATAAGGTCGGGCCAGCTCCAGCTCCCCCTGTCTTCAGTTTTGGAGGAGTTTAAAGTCGCAAAATGCAGACTTTCCCTGACGTATAGGGACTCCCAAGATCGGCTGATCAGGGAAGCTGGAATAAGAACAAGATCTGTCAGGAAGTGGGCCGCTAGCACTGCTATTGCCCAGGCAGAATCATCTCTCAGGACCAAAGATACCATCGGAAGCCTTTGCACTGGAAGACAGGGTCTAGGAACATCACATTTCCAGCAGTGGTCCAAGTCCACTCCCAGGGAAAGGAGGACCTTGATTCAGGATGAAGTCCGAAACCTTGAGGAACAAGGAAGAAGAGTTAAAGCCATCGAGCTCGCAACCCAATGTGCCTGGACAAGGTGGAACCTTCCCAAGAGGAACGTGACGTGGAGTGAACTATGGAGGCTGGAGCCGTTTCGTATCTCATTTCTGCTTCGAGCAGTATATGACACCCTGCCGACTCCAGTCAACTTGCATAGGTGGGGAATGAGGGAGGACCCGCTGTGCAGGTTGTGTGGCGGTAAAGGAACTATGGCGCACATTCTGTCTGGGTGCAAAACAGCATTGACCCAGGGAAGATACAGGTGGCGCCATGACAAGGTGTTGGCAATGCTCGCAGACATCTTGGAGCAAGAGAGGAGAAAGAAACATCCAGCCAAAACAAAGCCATTGCTGAGCACCATCACCTTCGTGAAAGAGGGTCATAGACCAGTTGTCCAAGGCCAAGCCAACCAAAACCTCTTGCAGTTGGCCCAGGGATGGTCGACCTGGGGCGGAAGCTCCTCTTCCCAGAGGCAGTACTGTCCACCACTCTGAGACCAGACATAGTTTTGTGGTCCCCAGAGGGAAAAAAAATCATCCTGGTGGAACTTTCTGTCCCGTGGGAGGAGGGATGTGAGGAAGCGGCAGAGAGGAAGAAAACAAAGTACCAACAACTTGTCCAGGACTGCCGGGACAAGGGGTGGACAGCATGGCTGATGACAGTGGAAGTTGGTTTTCGAGGATTCCCTGCGCAATCCGTGTGGAATATGATGACAAAGGTTGAATTGAGGTCACTTGAGAAAAACAGCCGTTCGTAGGCTGGGAGAAGCGGCGGAGAGAGCCTCCTGTTGTCTCTGGCATAAAAGAGAGGACAATAGCTGGAAGCCTGGATGAGAGGAGCAGTGATCTGGCCAATCACTGCTGACCCACCAACCGGAGAGTGTTGTGGTTAAGGGTCGAAACACTCGGTGAACGTTGGGGACCACCTGATGACCTCTTGTCCAGGCCAAAGCTTTATCTATTAGAAATGGATTATAATAGCATCTTTGATGTATTTGCAAACTCTCTCAACTGAAGTCTCATCCACACGTGAATAAATTACCATATTAATTAGCCATGTGCTCATTGTTACATGGAGTGAATACAGGAGCAATCAATTACCATACTAAGTAGTATGTGCGCTGTTGTCTGTGTTATGTAGACTTAAAACTCTGAAGCAAGTTTTATTTATTGGTGAAATTTTTACTGGGGCACTGCAGATCAACACTGGGGCACGTGCCCCAGTGAAATCTGTCTGGCGACGCCCTGGTCTAGACATTCTGGATTTCACTACACTAAACAACACCTTTGAGATTAATTGGATAAGACACTATGTGAAAGATCCTACCTCAATTTGGAACTTCATTTCTCATCATGTATTTTCTAATCTTGGAGGCCTAAAATCGTTGATATTGTGTTACGAGAAAATTGATAGGATTTCTGTTTCTCTTTCATACTTCCACAAACAAGCCCTTCTGGCTTGGTCTCTTCTCTACAAGCACAATTTCTCACTATACGAAATACTTCCTTTGGAACAATAAAGACATATGTTAAAAGAGGAAATCTGTTTTCCTCAACAATTGGTTCAAGAATGGTATTATTTTAGTGAGTCAGCTTTTCAATTAGGAAGGTAAACTTTTTAATTACAAATAATTTCTCAACCATGTTAAGGTCCCTGTGACTCCCAAACATTTTGCCAAGGTCTTTGATGCCATTCTATGTGGTGTTGTTATGTTGTACAGGGCTTACTCATTTCCTCTTTCTGCTGTTACAATTGTGAATGATCCACTTTACACTCCTGGAGGGAAACTTTGTTTTAATCAGAAACATAACAGAAAAATCTGCAGCTTATTCCAAAATGATTGTGTGTCTGTCTTCTATGTAATTGTGTAATGTTATGAATGACATCTGCTGGGTCAAAAGTTGGTCTCTTCTTAACAGGTATTTACTTACCAACAAAGTCAAAGAGATTTCTTTCTAAATCATTCATGGTTGTTACCCTGTGAAGACTGTGGTGGGTAGATAGAAGAAGGACATTGATGTTACCTGCACCTTATGTAACATGCATCCAGGGACTGTTTACTACCTGTTTTGGACATGGGAAAGCACTTGATCACTATGACTGGCATCTGTCCTTTCATCATGGACAATATTCATGGGAAATATTTGCTTCGTTTTGAAAATGTGCTATTTGGATTTACACAGTATGAAAAAAAATAATAATAAAAGGAATTTTAGCTATTGGCTAAGTTTTATATTCATAAATGTAAGTTTCTCAATACCCGAACCTGTTTTTTTGCCTTTAAAAAATAATTTAAACTTGATTTCAAAACGCCTTCTATCTCTAACAACCAAAAGGCTGTGAAAACTATGATGCCATGCTCCAAATTTGTATTACTTATGGAACTTGTGTGAGCCTATGACTTAACTTCACACACACACACACACACACACACATATATATATATATATATATATATATATATATATATCAATCAATCAATCAATGTTTACTTATATAGCCCTAAATCACTAGTGTCTCAAAGGGCTGCACAAACCACCACGACATCCCTCGGTAGGCCCACATAAGGGCAAGGAAAACTCACACCCAGTGGGACATCGGTGACAATAATGACCCAGTGGGACGTTGGTGACAATAATGACTATGAGAACCTTAGAGAGGAGGAAAGCAATGGATGTCGAGCGGGTCTAACATGATACTGTGAAAGTTCAATCCACAATGGATCCAACACAGTCGCGAG
The DNA here is from genome assembly GCF_033978795.1 of Nerophis ophidion. Classification (NCBI taxonomy): domain Eukaryota; kingdom Metazoa; phylum Chordata; class Actinopteri; order Syngnathiformes; family Syngnathidae; genus Nerophis; species Nerophis ophidion. Next base: position 15,894,246 of record NC_084631.1, on the reverse strand, counting down.
AGTCCAGTCCAAAGCGGATCCAACACAGCAGCGAGAGTCCCGTTCACAGCGGAGCCAGCAGGAAACCATCCCAAGCGGAGGCGGATCAGCAGCGCAGAGATGTCCCCAGCCGATACACAGGCAAGCAGTACATGGCCACCGGATCGGACCGGACCCCCTCCACAGGGGAGAGTGGGACATAGAAGAAAAAGAAAAGAAACAGCAGATCAACTGGTCTAAAAAGGGAGTCTATTTAAAGGCTAGAGTATACAACATATGGTACAATACAATCGGCAAGATAGGATGGAGCTAGACCGTGTAGTATTTTATACGTAAGTAGTAAAAGCTTAAAGTCACATCTTAAGTGCACAGGAAGCCAGTGCAGGTGAGCCAGTACAGGCGTAATGTGATCAAACTTTCTTGTTCTTGTCAAAAGTCTAGCAGCCGCATTTTGTACCAACTGTAATCTTTTAATGCTAGACATGGGGAGACCCGAAAATAATACGTTACAGTAGTCGAGGCGAGACGTAACAAACGCATGGATAATGATCTCAGCGTCTTTAGTGGACAGAATGGAGCGAATTTTAGCGATATTACGGAGATGAAAGAAGGCCGTTTTAGTAACGCTTTTAATGTGTGCCTCAAAGGAGAGAGTTGGGTCGAAGATAATACCCAGATTCTTTACCGTGTCGCCTTGTTTAATTGTTTGGTTGTCAAATGTTAGAGTTGTATTATTAAATAGAGGTCGGTGTCTAGCAGGACCGATAATCAGCATTTCCGTTTTTTTGGCGTTGAGTTGCAAAAAGTTAGCGGACATCCATTGTTTAATTTCATTAAGACACGCCTCCAGCTGACTACAATCCGGCGTGTTGGTCAGCTTTAGGGGCATGTAGAGTTGGGTGTCATCAGCATAACAGTGAAAGCTAACACCGTATTTGCGTATGATGTCACCTAGCGGCAGCATGTAGATGCTGAAGAGTGCAGGGCCAAGGACCGAACCCTGGGGAACTCCACACGTTACCTTAACGTAGTCCGAGGTCACATTGTTATGGGAGACACACTGCATCCTATCAGTAAGATAAGAGTTGAACCAAGACAGGGCTAAGTCTGACATACCAATTCGTGTTTTGATACGTTCTAATAAAATATTATGATCGACGGTATCGAAAGCAGCGCTAAGATCGAGGAGCAGCAACATAGATGACTCATCAGAATCCATCGTTAGCAATAGATCATTAGTCATTTTTGCGAGGGCTGTCTCCGTGGAGTGATTTGCTCTGAAACCGGATTGAAAGGTTTCACATAGATTGTTAGACGCTAAGTGTTCATTTAACTGCTCCGCAACAATTTTTTCGAGGATTTTTGAAATAAAGGGAAGGTGAGACACCGGTCGGTAGTTTACCATGAGGTCAGGGTCGAGGTTAGGTCTTTTAAGAAGAGGATGAATAACCGCTTTTTTGAATGCTAGGGGAACAGTGCCCGAGGAGAGTGATAAGTTTATAATATTTAGCACTGATGGACCTAATAATACAAAGAGCTCCTTGATCAGTTTCCCAGGAAGAGGGTCAAGTAAGCATGTTGTCTGTTTTATTCCATTTACACGTTGTAACAATTCCTCTAATGTTATTTCCTCAAAACGAGAGAAACTATTTTGGATGGCAGTATCCGCCGTATATACCATCGTATCAGTGTTAATAGAACCCCGTTGTAGCTGGGACGCATTGTCTTCAATCTCCTTTCTAATGACTTCAATTTTCTTACTAAAGAATTGCATAAAGTCATCAGCTGAGTGGGTTGAGCTACTGGAAGGAGTCCCTTGTTGGGTTAGCGATGCTACCGTACTAAACAAAAATTTAGGATCGTTTTTATTACGGTGGATGAGATTTGAGTAATATTTAGCTTTAGCTGAGGTAAGCATGCGTTTATAAGTTATTAAACCATCACTCCATGCTTGATGGTGCACCTCAAGTTTAGTCGTACGCCATTTGCGTTCCAGCTTTCTGCATAATAATTTCTGAGCTCTAGTTTCTTCTGTAAACCACGGGGTGCGCTTTTTTGGAGCCTTTTTTAACTTTAGCGGTGCTATGTTATCAATGGTTTCGCGCAGGGTGTCGTTAAAGTTGTTAGTGAGGTTATCAATAGAGCCCACATACTTTGGGAATGGTGCCATAACCGAGGGCAGTAGGTCAGCAAGAGTTGTCGTTGTGGCCGTATTAATGTTGCGGCTGCTATAGCAGTTATTATTATTATTAGTTTGACGAACATGCGTCTGAACCTCGAATTTTATAAGGTAATGATCGGACAATACTTTAGTATACGGGAGTATCGTAACTTTGGAGACGATGATACCCCTGACAAGCACTAGGTCTATCGTATTACCGTTGCGATGCGTGGGTTCATTTATTATTTGTGTGAGACCACAGCTATCAATTACAGTCTGGAGCGCTACGCACGGTGGGTCCGATGGGGTATTCATATGGATATTAAAGTCCCCCATTATGATTATATTATTGGCGTGTGTCACAAGATCAGCAACGAACTCTGAGAATTCATTGATAAAGTCCGAATAGGGCCCTGGGGGGCGGTAGATAACAGCCAGGTGTAGAGGCAGCGGTGTGACAGACTTCATAGTAAGCACCTCAAACGATTTATATTTATTATTTATGTTAGGACTAAGGTTAAAGTTTTCGTTGTATATTAGTGCGACCCCCCCACCCCTTTTAAGCGGACGGGCAATATGCGCATGTGTAAAGTTAGGAGGACATGCCTCATTTAGCGCAAAAAAGTCGTTTGGTTTAAGCCAGGTTTCGCTGAGACCGATGACGTTAAGATTGTTGTCTCTGATAATATCATTAACTAATAACGTTTTGGGAGACAATGATCTTATGTTTAAAAAACCTATATTATAGGTAGTGGGCTGTTTTAGGGAGTTTTTGATCAAATTATCCGTAGTAGCAATATTAATAATGTTGTATTTATTATGCCCAGTGCATTTAGTATAGTTACGACCATATCTAGAAATTGATACGACAGGAATTTTCCGATTGTTTGTTTGTTGCTTTGATAAACTGCACGCATCATGGTTAGCCTCCTCAGTAACGGGGATTTTCCGATTGTTTGTTTGTTGCTTTGATAAACTGCACGCATCATGGTTAGCCTCCTCAGTAACGGGGATTTTCCGATTGTTTGTTTGTTGCTTTGATAAACTGCACGCATCATAGTTAGCCACCTCAGTAACGGGAATGTTCCGATTGTTCGATTGTTGCTTTGATAAACTGCACGCATCATGGTTAGCCTCCTCAGTAACGGGGATTTTCCGATTGTTTGTTTGTTGCTTTGATAAACTGCACGCATCATAGTTAGCCACCTCAGTAACACACATGTCCAACTCTGAAACACTCAAAGCAGAAAAAACTTGTTCTAATTTAACTGACTCCTTACCCAGACCAGTAGTATCGCATTTTCCATTTAAATCTGGCTGCAGGATGGAGGGAAGTGGTGTTCTGTGGGGATTAGCCTTCTGCTTTGTTTTTAGCCCCGCTCGACATCCGCGTTTCCGATCACACCGCTGGCGTCTGCTCCGTAGACGGCCCCCGCTGCTACTAGACTCCCCTGCTTCACAGGCCGCTGGATGTAGCCGCCGACGTATTCCCATGCTAGTTAGCATGTTTAGCACGCCCGCGTCTATCAGTCCAAAACGGCCCGATATGTCCATATCCAGAAGTGTCTGGCGGTCGTACGTGATCACGGAGTGACCACGATGTGAGCCAGCCATAAAGTCTGTGGAATTGTCCGGTATTTCTGCCAAATGTTTCATCTTTAGCAGGAGCTCCGCGAGGACGCAGCCCGTTCGGGCGCCGCCATCTTGGTCCTTATATATATATATATATATATATATATATATATATATATATATATATATATATATACACATTGCATTCTACTTAAGTTGCTTATGGAGATTACAACCCCCTGGCACTGTTTTGTTTTGTACTGTTTCTGTACTTGTTTTGATTATTATTATATATTTGCGTATATGTAAATGTTGAATATTAAAAATAAAGGTTTAAAAAAAAGAGCTTTAAGTGGCTGCTGTGCTTAACCAATCATGTGACAGTTTAATCAGAGGTCACTTCTATGTCACAAGAAGACACGAAAAAGGGGCGTGGCGAGCAGGGTTGCCAAATTGTGACCAATAGACCCTTCTACAGCAAACGTAAGTGCGCCAATTCAGGTACCGAAAGTGAAGCAACACTGCTTTTTACACTCAGACAAGGAAGTGTAGGCTTAAAAAATAGTTCAGAAAAATATCATGGATTGTCAGGTTGTTGGTTTATTTTCTGTTGAGATGGAAAAACATGGCAACGAAGGTAAGGAGAAGCTCAGCCATCGATGACGTCACAGCAGTGTCAAAATTGACAACGACGGAAGTGACGACACTTTAGCGCATGCGCGGTCTGATAGAGTTGACAGGTGGATAGTGGAGCAAGTAGGAGCGACAAGACAAGCTGACGGTTAAGTTTAAAGCCATAAAAAGAGAAATCATGACGGTCTGTAAGTATTTCATGCAAGGACGTTGTCAATATGGTGTTAAATGCTGGAACGAGCACCCGGTTGGAGGAGGAGGAAGAGGCTATAACCGCTCTACCTCTCAACAGCACTCCAGAGGAGATACAGGTAAGATATGTTATGTATATATAGTTGTATTTAAAACAAATAGTTGGGCGCTCTTAGGGTCAGTGTATAGTTTGGTAATTGATATTTTCGTTTAATGAATAGGAATTTTTAAGAAAGAAAAAAAACAATTGCTTTATTTCAATCTAATTTTGTAATATGTAAATGTTCAATTGAACAACGTAGCTTTCTTTTTGCTCGTGTCGAAAAACAACAAGTATATCCAAGGACTGATTGATTATCACTTTATAGTTTATATGGCAAAAATAAAAATCATCAGTTACTAAATTATTATAACGTAATTAACGGACGACTTTTTCAAATACGGGAACCGGAAGTTGCTGTTTAAATACACGACAGCTGATTGGCCTCTAGGGGGGAAGAAAACTGATGATCCGTTTGCGCATGCGCTGAAAGTCAGCAACTTCCGTTTTACAGGTTTAACTTTTTACAAGGGTTGGCAAATGTATCAACTAAACTCAAATAATCAACAACTACTCCTTGAAAATAATGATTTGTTATCCATCTAAATCGTACATTGCTAATTGCCTAAATATTAGGTAGAAAATGATTATGTCAGAAAATGGTTTAAGTACACTTTAAGCAGGATAGAATGCAGCTGAGATAGACTCCATCAATCCCCGCCTATGACCCCAAACGATTGATGGATGGAATGAATATGTGTCTCAACTGCATGTTAAGACCAAAGAAAATTTAATAAACTGGGTTTGCAATATTTTCCCTCAAAAAAGTCTAAAGAGCAATGTTTGATGTGAAGTAATTAGAGCCTTATTAATCATTCATAACATCATTGCTTTTGGTTCAGTATAGTTTTTTAAATATTGATAGTTTATTAAAAAAAATCTGTTTAAAGGTATTTTTTTTTACTTTCCATGCTTGAATCTCATGATCAACTTCCATGCTTGAATCTCATGTTCAACTTACATACGTATAAAAAAAAAATATATATATATATATATATATCTTTATTTTGCCCTTGTTGGGAAATCTGTCGCAGGCTGTAAAAAAAAGTTAGCTGCGGGCCGCAAATGGCTTTTGGGCCACACTTAGGATGCCTCTGCTCTAAAGTATTTGAATATATTCTTTAGTTTCAAAAATACATTACCACTGACAATCAATTTGGTTTTAAAACGACTAACCAGTTCAAAGGATTTAAACTTGTATTTCTCATTACTGTAGAATTGTTTATCATTGTTCTGTAAGTTGAAAATAATAAGTTTATCGTACATAAACAAACAAAACAATTGAATGGACTCATAAATGTAAACATAAATTGTACCTAAATAAATATAGAATATAAAAATAGGGTGCTTAAAAAAGAAACTGTGTCCAGAAGGTCTGCTGTGGAGAGGTCCAGTGTCTTCAGCGATGGTGGGGACGGGGGTCCAATGCATCTCTGATTTCACAGCGATCAAATGTATCACTGATTTATGTATCGTTTTATCCGCGCTTCTCTCGGATGATATCATTGACAGCTTCACCTGTTGGGACGTACACACAGAGTGGAAATCAAATGAAGGCCCGCCCTAGCAGGCCAGTTGCCACGCTAATGCGGGGAACGCCAAGGTTCGCTGTTTGCTCGCTCTGTCCACTGCCGTCACGTTATTCTCATGAGCAAATTGCAAAACACCTTGGCCTCACGGGCGTCTCTGACGGGCTTTTTACATTTTTCAGACGCCGCTGAAATGAGAATGGCCGGCGGCTTTTCTTCCGGCAGCTTCTTTGCCGGCGGAAGCGTCTTCATGGACTTTTGAGGCATGAAGGCTGGCGGATTTTCGGGGTGGCTGGTGAGGTATACACATATGAATCCAGTGTTGTTATTGTTATTCTTCCCAGCAGAGTGTTAGCAGGGCATTTGGTGTGGGCGGCATGCAGGATGTCTTATTTTGAAAGGAGCAACAAAGTCCTACATGACCAATGAAAGCCATGTTTAACACTCTGTCTGCTGCGTTTAAATGGGCGCTACACTTCATTTACGTTCCGTAACCTGTATAATAACCAATCCGTACCGCCATTGTTATTGTAAGAGCGAACACTGGCATATTTTTTTTGGCATAGTAACACATCGCGTTGTTCACAGAGACACTCACACTGCTACGGCATTAACAAGAGGCAAGCTAGCTTCTGCGTCAGCAGCTGAATTGCTTTTGAGTTTGTAATGCACAACACAATGTGATAGGACACATACAGGTTGTTTTTCTGATGATTTTCATATTGTTATATGACACCTAAAATTAAAAGTATTTTTTTTTTAATCTTGTTTTTTTTTATTCTCATTTTCATATATCAAATTTAATGACCGAAGACATGCTAACCAAGTAAAGTTAATTGTATTTTTCTAGCTGCCATTTCAGAATCAGCATTATTGGCCACAAGAAATTTGACTTAGTAGACTGCTCTCCGTGTTTAATGGAACAATTGGTATTACAAGTTAACGAAAATATAGTCAATGACTCAGATACTTAACATGTGAGAGGCTAATAATTAACAAAATAAGTTATCTTAAGGCACTCTACACATACAACAGGTCCAGAACTCGTCTCCTCGTACATAAAAAGAACCAACTAAAGCATTTAGGCTGCGTTCACACCGGGTTCAATGTCCAATTTACATTTTTTTGGTTCAAATCCAGTCTTTTTAGTGGCCGTTCACATTACAAAAAATTTGATTTTTAATGTGAATGCAAACTGACCCGCTTGCAGACATGACGTAGCGAGCACTTCAGTGTTTACAGAACTAAAATTGGCTTCAGCTCTAGTTGGTCTCAGTACTGGCACATTTGTGACAATTTCAAAGGTTTTTTGTGATCAAATTCAACGTCTTCTGAACCAAAATTATTGCGCATGTGAGAATAAGAAAGAAGAGAAGAAGTACTTATATAATTTGCTTCAATGTCTGCTTGAAGACCTGAGCGTGGGGGCGTTCACACTGAGGACACATCGCATTTATATCCACATACGAAAGAGGCCTGGGTCAAATATGAAGTATTTGGAATTGCACTGTTTACACTGACATTAAAAATTCTGATACAGGTCACATATGGGGAAAAAACTTGGAATTGACCTGCAGTGTGAACAAGACCAAGACGGAGGCGAGGGAAAACTCCCCTCAAACAGAACCCAGGCTGTCTAGACTGTTTTGATAAAAACGCTCCAATGTCACTTCTGTGTGTGTGTTTCAGGGCATAGAAACAAGGTTCCGGTGAATCCCTCTCACCAAAAAGGAGGACATAGCCAGCAAGTGTCCTCCCGTGTGAGTAATCAGTGTGGTGGGAGAGGACACGGCTTGAAGAGCTCCGAATTTAGCGTCTCTTCTCAAAACAGTGTTTCAACCGTGGGCATCAACCGCGGGGACGATGAACGGGGTGGAAGAGGAGGAAAAGGAGACAGAGGACCAGCACCGGGTGAAGAAGATGAAGAGCAAAAACTGTGAGTTGCCATTTTCCTTAACTATGAATCACGCAACAATGACGTAAAAGCAAAAATTGCCCTCTGATGTCGTCCCCTAAAAATGTTAACATCCTTGTCCTTCTCAGGGAGATCATTCAGACTCAGAGTGACATGATGGTTTGGGAGAACTCAGACCAGTCAAGCTTTTCATGTTCTAGCGGCTCCAAAGCACTGTTTTCTGGTCGGTATCAAACACACGTGACATTTGTTTTCCTAATACGCCAGCAGATAAACATGATGTCTCTCCCCCCTCACCCCCACCACTGTAGGGTTTGCAGACATATCTCCAGAAGAGCAGAGGTTTGAATATTACTCCACCAAGAGTTACGTAAGTGTAGTGTTGAAAGTTGGAATCTTGAATTGGTGTGAAAAGTGTTTAATGCTTGGTCCTGGTCTACTTTTTTAGCTCGATGGCATCAGCTGGCTGCTCATTCAGTGGGGAGACCGAATGAATCAATCTACTCGTGCAGCTTTGGTGAGGCACACACAGTCACTCATATTGAATATTTATACGAGGGCTGTTTTCTTCTTAACATTTTTATAATCAAATCTGTTAGAATTTGTCCATTGTCCACGGTCATGTGGGATGTTTTTATTTGTTTAAGAGGAACAAATCTAAGATATATAATAGTGTATACTGACTAGTCACTAGGTGTGACTAATGTCGCTAGGATGTTCTTTAGCACGTATATGTGAATATTCCGAAGTTAATAAAAGGTACATGTGAAAGGAATACTGTACTATATGAAAATGAACAATATAAATATCTAATTTGCAATTTTTTCCACCTCACATAAAGGCTTAACTACAGTGTGTGAAGTCCTCGGCTTTGACGCAGCACCTAGTGGACATCAAACTTGAGCAAATACAGGATGTAAAAGTATTAACAAAGTTTCCATACGTCAACCTGCAGAAGGATCATTACCTTTTTTAAGAGCAGAGTTAAGCCTATGGGTCTAAGCGGTAGATTCGATATAATAAGAGGTGGCCGAAACACGGCCAGCTGATTTTAGAGACGTGACGTCACACCATGAAGCAAGTGAAAACCGAGATTAAGATTTATCTCTTACTTTCTGAAAACTATTTGTCTGCATAGAAGAATATTGTTGTAATATTTAAAGAAGACATGATGAAAACAATCAATGTTTCCTCCCAACACACCTGCTGCATGCGAGGCACGCGCAGGAATGAACTTAGTTTAAAAGCAGACGATTCAACTGCAAGGTTAATTGTCAAATCAGATTACTCCCACTCGAATATTCAAATATTTGAAGACAGCCCTAATTAATACATGTATTTATTTTTGATGCAGTACCTAATTGTTGGATCATTTCACAGATTGCAGAACTAAGATATCCAGCGCCTCGGACCTCGTCAAGTGGCTTTGGCTCAGCACCTGCTGGATGTGGCAATAAAGGTAAGAGTTTACTTTTTTCTAAGAGTCAGTTTCAGAAATCTTGTGAATGCATTCTGCAGGGTTTCTGAGGTTCATTAAAAAGTAGACCTTGGCCAAATAAGTAAATTAATTGAACGATAAAATGAACTTTTTAGCATTTATAAATTCCGAGGTCTGTTTTTTCTTCGTTTCTGGCTTTCAAAATGGATACTAGCTGTCTCACTCTGTACATCGCTCTCAACACCTGAGCACGCTTATTTGAAAGGCAGAATGAATTTAGTGAACCGAGTAAGCTTTTTGTCAGTCATCAACAATCTTTGTGTCGGTGTGAGCAGGCGGAGCTGCTAGCTTACAGACAGAATACACGGACATTGTCTTGCCAGTGAGAAGCACTGCTAAGTAAGAACATTTAGGAGGAAAAAGATGATTGTAAGCCAAACATCTGTGTGTGGGAATATTTCATCTTCAAACTGCTTCAACACAGATGAATGAGCAAGTATGTCGTGATGGCATTGGAAATTAAAAAAAGACAACAAAAATGTGAGTGTGAATGTTGTCTGTCTATCTGTGATGGCCCTGCGATGAGGTAGCGACTCATCCAGGGTGTACCCCGCCTTCCGCCCGACTGTAGCTGAGATAGGCGCCAGCGACCCCAAAAGGGAATAAGCGGTAGAAAATGGATGGATGGACAACAAAAACACCCGATCCAGTTTTTTACCAATTGAGGAAAAACTTAATTTCAAGACGTTCAATATTGAAGTGCAATTTTTGATAACATTAATTAACAGTGTATTTTATTGTTTTGTTTATTTACTTATTTAAGATAATTGAGTTATTGGCCTTCCAATTAGACTAGTAGAAAAAAATACTACAGTATGAAAAATGTTTGTTGCATTTGAAAGGGTTACTTGCATTATCATCAATCAAATATTACTTTAGTGCTTAATTTGGCCACAGTTAATGTCAACTTTTCAACATATGTCAAATTCTTACAAATGTGTTGATACAAGTTTAAACTTTTGGCTAGATATAATAATTATCTGCAGTACAACATAGTTAACAGGCAAGGTAATATTTAGAGCCTTCACAGTCATAAAAAAAAGTTAACCACCACTAATAATATAAAGTGTAAACATCAACTTTGATTATGACAGTGCATTAAAGATGCTAAAACCAGTCCAAAGTAGGTCAATAAATGAGTGTAATATCTGTTATTGCATGTTAGAAAACATTCCTTGCATGAATTAATGATCGCGCAAATTCAACCATTTTCTTGGAAATACGCACAACCTCGCAACTTTGTCCAATGCCCAAAGCCTACCAGTACATTTTGGCAAATCATTTGTCATTTTCCGCAATTGAATTTGCCTCTGATCTGAAAGGCGCGCATCAATCATCAACTGTCTAATCAAAACTTGTTTTTTCTTGTGTAGACAAAGCAGGAAAAGCAACATGTAACAATATATAAACTATATATTGCTTAAACAGCAAAGTTTTTTTCTTCCTGTGTAGCTCAGACTTACTTCTGAGCACCGTCTTCAGCACAAAGCCTTCTGGATAACACACCACGAGATTACATGTATTAATATATTTATTTAACCTTTATTCATCCAGAATAAGTTAATTAAAATTACCATGGATATAGATCACTACCAACAGTTATCTAAAGCTCTCAAAGGGACACTTCACTTTTTTTTGGCATTTTACCTGTCGTACACAATCATTATGAGAGACATGAATACAGTTTTTTTTTTTTTCAGGGTATTAAAGATAAAAAACAGCTCATTGGAATCATTGTTGTAGCCTTCAAAGCCCTCTAAAACAACTTCAAAACACTCCAACATTTTAATAACCAACTGCAAGTAAATGTAGATAATGTAGTAACAGACACGTTCATAACAGTATGCAATATGTACAATGTTTACCATATTTTGTTCATGTTAATCATTGCCGCGCGTGCGTGGACCGATCGTGTCTTACAGTACCGATTGAGTGACACGGTTCCCTTTTTAAAATATTTAATAATATTCTAATTTCTAGCCAGCAAGAACGAGACCATTTTGACACGTTAGAATGCAAAAAACGTTTGTCTTCTTATCTTTCATGATCATAAACGATAGGCAAAATTCCCCCCAAAAAGTGCAGTTCTCCTTTAATGTGCCCAACATGTAAAAATTAACCAAAAAATCCTGCGGAATAAAAATATATTACATTCGTTTTAAAACTATAGGCCAATGATGCGAGCTAAAAAATGGCCCTGGTGCAGCTCTTAGTCAGATGTTTGGTGAGCTCATTGTCTGTGGATGTTATATTTTTCTAAACTTGGAGCTTTTTAGCGGTAGATGTGTAATGTACAAACATGTCATTCCTTATTTTGCTCTTCTTTAGGGTTTGAGGCCGAACCACCAGCCCAAGCAACTAATATCAGTTTAGCTTCTCCAGCGAGTGGATTAGGCTCTCCAGTGGCCCCGACATCTCCTCCAGGTTTCAGCGGCGCCATCCCAGCTGTGACACAACCGCCCTCCGGGTCTGACGCCACGCCGTCTACAAGTTCCGATGACCCTCCAGGTTCCCCTTCCCCCGCTCGTCTGGCGAAAAACTTGCGGCTCCATCTTCGGGGACAGGTTCCTCCTCCGCAGCCGAGACCAACAAAGCGATGGAGAAGTCCCGCGCACCTGCAGGAAATTTGCCAGGACAGGTGCGTGCGGTGGAAACCTCAGGCGGTCTTTACTCACTTGAGAGCGAGCTAACCCAGGAGGAGCTGGATCAGTTCAAAGCACAAATGTTCACTTTGGGTCTGATTCCTCTGAAGCTGCCTCCTGCTGCAATGCTTGCCATTTAATGCTTAAATGTATTTATTTATTTTTCATAAACAGTTTTTATTCATTCAAGTTGATGCACATATAGAAATATTTATAACAAACCCTTCACTCCCCACACTCCAAACAGTCCTTGGACAAATTAAATGCACATTAAAAAAATAAAAAGTGAATAAAAAAACTACATGAGTGTTCAAACTTCTTATAGACAATGCTGGCTAAGTACACTAAATGTACACACATTATTACACGTCTTGAAAGGACTAACTTGGTTACCAAACAGACAGAGTTGCTACTTAGTCATCAGGAAGTGGCTTCAGCTTATTGAAGTGGGAGATAAAAGGGCGCCACCATGAGTGGAACTTGTTTAAAGACCCTCTTAGATTGTATTTAATTTTTAAAGTTTTATGAAGAGCATAATATCCTTCAGCCAAAAACTATGAGGGGAGACTTGGGAGACTTCCATTCAAAAAGTATTCTTCTCCGAGCTTGGAGAGATGAGAATGCATACTTGATCATTTTGCGATATTGCCATATTTTTGCTGAAAGGATTTAGTAGAGAACATCCCCAATAAAGTTTGCAACTTTCGGTGCTAAGAGAAAAGCCCTGCCTCTGCCGGAAGTTGCAGACGATGACGTCACATGTTGATGGCTCCTCACATAGTCACATTGTTTTTAATGGGAGCCTCCAACAAAAAGTGCTATTCGGACGGAGAAAACGACAATTTCCCCATTAATTTGAGCGAGGATGAAAGATTCGTGTTTGAGGATATTGATAGCGACGGACTAGAAAAAAAAAACGTGATTGCATTGGGACGGATTCCGACGTTTTTGGACACATTTACTAGGATGATTCTGGGAAATCCCTTACCTTTCTATTGTGTTGCTAGTGTTTTAGTGAGTTTAACAGTACCTGATAGTCGGAGGGGTGTCTCCACGGGTGTCTTGAAGCCAATGTCTCAGGGGAGTCGACGGCAGCTATGGACGGCACAAGCTCAGCCTTTCTCCGGTAAGAAGCGACTTTTTAACCACAATTTTCTCACCGAAACCTGCTGGTTGACATTCTTTCGTGATTCATGTTCGCTTGACCGCGTTCTGATCCATAGAAAAGTTTCACCACCAGGAATTTTAAACAAGGAATCACCCTGTGTTTGTGTGGCTAAAGGCTAAAGTTTCCAAACTCCATCTTTCTACTTTGACTTCTCCAATATTAATTTGACAAATTGCAAAAGATTCAGCAACACAGATGTCCAAAATACTGTGTAATTATGGGGTTAAAGCAGACGACTTTTAGCTGTGTGTGTGTGTAGCACTCATACTTCCTAAAAACCCGTGACGTCTTGCGTACACGTCATCATTACACAACGTTTTCAAGACGAAACTCCCGGGAAATTTAAAATTGCAATTTAGTAAACTAAAAAGGCCATATTGGCATGTGTTGCAATGTTAATATTTCATCATTGATATATAAACTATCAGACTGCGTGGTGGGTAGTAGTGGGTTTTAGTAGGCCTTTAAACACCAGTCATGGAAAAATATACAGTATTTAGTCTCACAAATACCAGAATCAGCTTTGAAGGCCAAGTGATTGTGACCATGTATCACTTCCTTGCCTGTTGATGTAAAGTAACTACAGTACATTTGAAACAGAATGTAAAATTACCTTCATGAAGTTTGGGATTGTACATCAAAATGGACAAAAAGTATCTGCAGTCGTCGGCCATCAAAGAAGTGATGAGAGCAGAGTGTCTGTGGAATTGTGCAGGGCAGATGTGCACTTTATGACTTTAAATGCAGGTTAAAACATTAAAGTTTACATTGTGGTGGCATAACTGACACACTCACGGTGTGAACTTTGACCTTAGAAACACAATCATCATACAGTATGCTGTAATTACACTTAAATAGGGTTTTTTGCATTTACATACTAGTATTTTAATTTATTTTGTGACCTTAAATTAATCTTAAACAAAATTGCTGTGTTACCGCATTGCTCTTAGAAATATTGCAAATATTTAAATATTTTAAAATATTCACTGCATAAGAAATACTTTTTTAAAACCTTATTATTATAATTATGGCCTGAATGAAATATTTTTAAGCATAAAAATGGCTAAACGACAACTAGAAATATCAACACTACAGAAAAATTGGCAACTAAAAGGAGACCAAACTAGTCAGAACGCACTGTTAAGTATTGTGGCCACGATTGGCTCAGCCTTACAGTGTAAATGTGACTAAAGCGTGTTCATTTATGTCTTGAAGGGTTTCAAATGTTAAAAAATTTATTTAGAAGATCATAAAACAGCTTTTTATACTTGAGCTATGAACATATTTGATCTATAGTGAATGATTCCTATTTCCCACTTCACCGAAATTAAATTATTTCTTTAACCTTTTTATTGTGTATGAAATTCCGACTGTTACATTTCATTTGTGCTCAAATATTGTTTAGTTTTTTTAAGTTTTTGTATATTGTGCAAGCGAGTAATAACCTGTGATTGATGTCAGCGATACACAAGGGACGACGGTATTATTATTTGTAAATACAACAATGAATATGTATGCTTATATACTGTGTATTTATATATATATATATATCTATATATATATATATATATAGATATATATATATAGTGCTGTCTAATTATTATATATTTTTAAAATCTGAATAATCACATTTTACAATGTGTATTTATCATAATCAAGCACATAATACTCATTTCTATAATATATATTAACCTAAAAAAATATGCCAATTTATGAGCACTAATGCCATTTTATAATCAAAATATCATACAGGAAAATGTTTGAATTGCACTTCATTTATTTGTTCTAGACTTTTATCCAAACGACTGTCTGGGTTTAATTTGAAAACAATTTTAACCAGGGCTGTGAATCTTTGGGTGTCCTACGATTCGATTCAATCTCGATTCTTGGGGTCACGATTCGATAATATATCGATTTTTCGATTCGATTCTCGATTCAAAAACTATTTTTTTTTCCCGGATTTAAAAGGATTCTGTATTTATTTAATACATAGGATTTCAGCAGGATCTATCCTAGTCTGCTGACATGTAAGCAGAGTAGTAGATTTTTGTAAAAAAAGATTTTATAATTGTAAAGGACAGTGTTTTATCAACTGATTGCAATAATGTAAATTTGTTTTAATTATTAAACGTACCAAAAATATGACTTCTTTTATCTTAGTGAAAACATTGGACACAGTGTGTTGTCTGTCACGATCCGCGACTCGGATTGTTTATGGTTTTGCCTTTTGATATGTTTTTCATCATGTTTGTTTCTGGACTCTGCCGATCCTTGTTTGAGCACTTGTTCGTTTTAGTCACCATGGCAACTTATTGTGCTCCTCCTCACGGGCTCCTGTCACACACCTGTTTCTGATTATTATTTGTGTATTCAAGCCCACCTGATTCCTTAGTTCGTCCTCGGTCCATTGTTTGCTTTTGCGACAAAGTCACGTATGTATTCAGTCTTATGTTTTCCATGTGCTAAGATCCGCCTTAGCTTCGCGTGCGGTCGGCACGTCGCATTTTTGTACTTTCGTCTCCTGCTAAGTTTAGCGTTAGATTCCGTGCGTAGGCACGCGCTTTATTTTGTCCTTTTGTATCAGTGTTCTTTTGTTTTATTATATTAAAAATCAGTTTCTTACCTGCACTCCTGCCTGACTGGTCGTGTGCATCCACGAAGTGGCAACTCCGTGCAACAAGTGCGCCGAAAGCGTGCCATTGTCAAGCTTATGAGATGTATTGCAAGTGTAAGCCACTGTGACACTTTTTTTTTAATTTTTATAAATGTCTAATGATGTCAATGAGGGAATTTAAATCACTGCGATGCTGAAATTATAACTAATATTGATATTGTTTTTGATGATATTAATTTTTGTTTCCATTCTTTTGGTTTGTTCTGTGTCGTGTTTGTGTCTCCTCTCAAGTGCTCTGTTTATTGCAGTTCTGAGTGTTACTGGGTCAGGTTTGGTTTTGGAATTGGATTGCATTGTTATTGTATTGCTGTGTAGTGGTTTGTTGGATTAATAAAAAAAAAAAAAATTTAAAATAAAAAAAATCGATTTTTTAAAAATTGGAATCGATTCTGAATCGTACAACATAAACGATTCGATTCATATTTGAATCGATTTTTCCCCACATCCCTAATCTATCTATATATATATATATATATATATATACAGTGGGGCAAAAAAGTATTTAGTCAGCCACCGATTGTGCAAGTTCTCCCACTTAAAATGATCACAGAGGTCTGTAATTTTAATCATAGGTACACTTCAACTGTGAGCGACAGAATGTGAAAAAAAAAAATCCTAAAATGTACATTTTAAGATTTTTTTAAATAATTTATTTGTAAATTATGGTGGAAAATAAGTATTTGGTCAACCATTCAAAGCTCTCACTGATAGAAGGAGGTTTTGGCTCAAAATCTCACGATACATGGCCACATTCATTCTTTCCTTAACACGGATCAATCGTCCTGTCCCTTTAGCTGACAAACAGCCCCAAAGCATGATGTTTCCACCCCCATGCTTCACAGTAGGTGTGGTGTTCTTGGGATGCAACTCAGTATTCTTCTTCCACCAAACACAAGGAGTTGAGTTTATACCAAAAAGTTCTATTTTTGTTTCATCTGACCACATGACATTCTCCCAATCCTCTGCTGTATCATCAATGTGTCCATTTTTTACTACAGCGTGGCTTTGTAGTAAAAGAGTGCGGGTACTTTCCTGGCCCGCCTGCAGTCCAGACCTGTCTCCCATGGAAAATGTGTGGCGCATTATGAAGCGTAAAATACGACAACAAGACCGCAGACTGTTGAACAACTTAAGCTGTACATCAAGCTAGAATGGTAAAGAATTCCACTTTCAAAGCTTCAACAATTAGTTTCCTCAGTTCCCAAACGTTTATTGAGTGTTGTTAAAAGAAAAGGTGATGTAACACAGTGGTGAACATGCCCTTTCCTTGCCCTACTTTGGCACGTGTTGCAGCCATGAAATTCAAAGTTAATTATTATTTGCAAAAAAAAATTAAAGTTTATTGAGTTTGAACATCAAATATCTTGTCTTTGTAGTGCATTCAATTGAATATGGGTTGAAAAGGATTTGCAAATCATTGTATTCCGTTTATATTTATATCCAACACAATTTCCCAACTCATATGGAAACAGGGTTTGTATTTTATAAAAATCTCTACCGGTACCGTTCTTTCATCTGAATGCCACTGTACGGCGGTGAAGTGAAGTGAATTATATTTATATAGCACTTTTCTCTAGCGACTCAAAGCGCTTTACATTGTGAAACCCAATATCTAAGTTACATTTAAACCAGTGTGGGTGGCACTGGGAGCAGGTGGGTAAAGTGTCTTGCCCAAGGACACAACGGCAGTGACTAGGATGGCGGAATCGGGAATCGAACCTGCAACCCTCAACTTGCTGGCACGGCCGCTCTACCAACCGAGGCGCGTGATGTTGAGTGTGTCAGAACGCACACACAAAGTGCATACAAGCAATAACATCATGGAGAGGAGGAATGGCAAAAAATTACAATTTGGTGAAGTACAATATGGAGGTATTTGGGCTCAAAACTAACAATAAAGGTGACGCTAAACAAGGAGGCTGCAATTTCCACTTTAAAACACACCACGCCAAATGTGGCGATTAGTATTACCACCGTTGCTTACCACTTAGGTAAACATTTACATAATAAGCATTGTGATCTCCACAAGGAGTTATAAGGAAGGACAGGTAATAATGTTGTTACACCTGTCCTACTGTTCAGTATTGATGGGATCGGCAGTCCTTTTGACTGTACTGAATCACTAGAATCAATTCCTTAAATCGATTTGTTCAAAAGATTCGTTCACCGAATCACTTCTGCAGCAGCAGTTCTGTGTACAGGTCGGTGAAACATGAGTCAGTCAGTAACAGCTTCCCCAGCGGCAGATCTCGCTGTGTGTGAATCTGGCAAGATAATAACAATTTATTTTAAAATTTGCTACAAATATTATTTTCTTTTTTTTCCTTCTTCTTTTTTTTGTGTCCTCTCCATGAGGTGTCCATGACATTTTAAACTGGATCTGAAAACAAAATAATTAAAAAAAAAACGTTTTTTAAAGTGGTAGATATTACATACAAATTTACAAATGGTATTATTATTTTTACATTTTAACATTTAACTCGATGACAAAAGTTGAAATATGTTCTTAAATGTGTTTGAAATGCAATTATTTTCTACATTATTACATTACATGTATTTTAACAATTCATAGTGGATTTGACAAGATAGAAAACTATTTTTCTAAAACGTGTTACAAGTTTTCTTTTTTCACATTACATTTTATTATTTTAACATGTAATGTTTCTAACAAAACATACATGTATTAAAAATGTAATAAAAATCACTCTTCCTTTTATATCACATCCAATGTGGGTTATTTTTTTTTCAAACAATTATGGTCACTCTAAAAGGGTATATAATAAACACAATATGAAAAATAGAATAAAAAATGTGTGCAGGTCGGCGAATCATGAGTCAGTCAGTAACAGCTTCCCCAGCGACAGATGTCACTGTGTGTCAGTTCGCGAACAACACAAGCCCTCAGCACCCAATGAACGACGCGCGCAGTGACTGAATGAGATCCTCAATGTGACGTCATCCTCCGCGACACAGTCAGTTCTCTGCGTCAGTACGTTCGCGAACGTGATTCACAAGATTTACGTCGCGACACAGTCACTTCCCTGCGTCAGTACGTTCACGACCGTGATTCACGTCGCGACACAGTCAGTTCTCTGCGTCAGTACGTTTGCGAACGTTTGCGAACGTTATTCACGTGATTCACGTCGGGTAACAGTCAGTTCTCTGAGTCAGTACGTTCGCGAACGTGATTCACGTCGCGACACAGTCAGTTCTCTGTGTCAGTACGTTCGCGAACGTGATTCACAAGATTTACGTCGCGACACAGTCACTTCCCTGCGTCAGTACGTTCACGACCGTGATTCACGTCGCGACACAGTCAGTTCTCTGCGTCAGTACGTTTGCGAACGTTTGCGAACGTTATTCACGTGATTCACGTCGGGTAACAGTCAGTTCTCTGAGTCAGTACGTTCGCGAACGTGATTCACGTCGCGACACAGTCAGTTCTCTGTGTCAGTACGTTCGCGAACGTGATTCACGTGATTTACGTCGCGACACAGTCACTTCCCTGCGTCAGTACGTTCACGAACGTGATTCACGTCGCGACACAGTCAGTTCTCTGCGTCAGTACGTTTGCGAACGTTATTCACGTGATTCACGTGATTCACGTCGGGACACAGTCAGTTCTCTGAGTCAGTACGTTCGCGAACGTTATTCATGTGATTCACGTCGCGACACAGTCATTTCTCTGCGTCAGTACGTTCGCGAACGTGATTCACGAGATTTACGTCGCGACACAGTCAGTTCCCTGCGTCAGTACGTTTGCGAACGTGATTCACAAGATTCACGTCGCGACACAGTCATTTCTCTGCGTCAGTACGTTCGCGAACGTGATTCACGTGATTCACGTCGCGACACAGTCAGTTCTCTGCATCAGTACGTTCACGAACGTGATTCACGTCGCGACACAGTCAGTTCTCTGCGTCAGTACGTTTGCGAACGTTTGCGAACGTTATTCACGTGATTCACGTCGGGACACAGTCAGTTCTCTGAGTCAGTACGTTCGCGAACGTGATTCACGTCGCGACACAGTCATTTCTCTGCGTCAGTACGTTCGCGAACGCGATTCACGTCGCGACACAGTCATTTCTCTGCGTCAGTACGTTCGCGAACGTGATTCACGAGATTTACGTCGCGACACAGTCAGTTCCCTGCGTCAGTATGTTCGTGAACGTGATTCACGTCGCGACACAGTCATTTCTCTGTGTCAGTACGTTCGCGAACGTGATTCACGTGATTCACGTCGCGACACAGTCAGTTCTCTGCGTCAGTACGTTTGCGAACGTGATTCACGAGATTTACGTCGCGACACAGTCAGTTCCCTGCGTCAGTACGTTCGCGAACGTGATTCACAAGATTCACGTCGCGACACAGTCATTTCTCTGCGTCAGTACGTTCGCGAACGTGATTTACGTCGCGACACAGTCAGTTCTCTGCGTCAGTACGTTCGCGAACGTGATTCACAAGATTTACGTCGCGACACAGTCAGTTCCCTGCGTCAGTACGTTCGCGAACGTGATTCACAAGATTCACGTCGCGACACAGTCAGTTCTCTGCGTCAGTACGTTCGCGAACGTGATTCACGTGATTCACGTCGCGACACAGTCAGTTCTCTGCGTCAGTACGTTTGCGAACGTGATTCACGAGATTTACGTCGCGACACAGTCAGTTCCCTTCGTCAATACGTTCGCGAACGTGATTCACAAGATTCACGTCGCGACACAGTCATTTCTCTGCGTCAGTACGTTCGCGAACGTGATTCACGTCGCGACACAGTCAGTTCTCTGCGTCAGTACGTTCGCGAACGTGATTCACAAGATTTACGTCGCGACACAGTCAGTTCCCTGCGTCAGTACGTTCGCGAACGTGATTCACAAGATTCACGTCGCGACACAGTCAGTTCTCTGCGTCAGTACGTTCGCGAACGTGATTCACGAGATTTACGTCGCGACACAGTCAGTTCCCTGCGTCAGTACGTTCGCGAACGTGATTCACAAGATTCACGTCGCGACACAGTCAGTTCTCTGCGTCAGTACGTTCGCGAACGTGATTCACGAGATTTACGTCGCGACACAGTCAGTTCTCTGTGTCAGTACGTTCGCGAACGTGATTCACAAGATTCACGTCGCGACACAGTCAGTTCTCTGTGTCAGTACGTTCGCGAACGTGATTCACAAGATTTACGTCGCGACACAGTCATTTCCCTGCGTCAGTAGGTTCGCGAACGTCATTCACGTGATTCGCGCCAGTTCGAACCGGCTGAGCCAGAAGGCAAAGCTTTTGGTCTACCGAGCTACAGTATCTACACACCTATGGTCATGAAGTGTGGGTCATGACCGAAAGAATAATATCGCGGATACAAGCGGCTGAAATGACTTTCCTCAGAAGGGTGGCTGGCATCTCCCTAAGAGATAGGGTGAGAAGTTCAGTCACCCGAGAGAGACTCGGAGTCCAGTCGCTGCTCCTTCGCTTGGAAAGGAGCCAGTTTAGGTGGTTCGGCCATCTTGTGCGGATGCCTCGCGAGGGTCTCTTAGGGAGGTCCTCGTTGCCAAGGACCAGACGGGGGGATTGCATCTCCTCTTTGGCCTGGGAACTCTTTGGGCTCCCCCAGGAGGAAGTTGCTAATATTGCTCTGGAGAGGGAAGTCTGGATAGACCAACAAGCCCCGAAAAATCACATTCCAAAAAAAAAATCTCATGAATTGTGAGATGTTAACAGAGAACATAATCTAGGTTAGTATATTGCACTTTTACCACTAGTTTAAAGGTATGGCTATTTTCAAGCAAAAAAGAACTAAGGGTTACAAGCTCTGTCCTAAAACATTTAGAGCTCGTAAACTGAGGTAACACTGTATTTGATTTTATAAATGTTCATTGATCTCTTGAGTGTGTGCAGTTTAATAAATTGATCTAAGAGGTTTAAATCAATTTTAAGGGCTTGTCCAGGAATTGAACCCAGGACCTCTCGCACCCAAAGCGAGAATCATACCACTAGACCAACAAGCCCGACAATACCTATTACCAAATTTCCAAAAAATTGATTATTTATTTGCGGAGACACTCTGTAACTCCACTTTCATTAGCACACATTTTGATTCACTACATTTTCATGAATTATGATATTATAACAAGGACTACAATCTAAAACTGGGTTAATATATTGCACTTTTACCACTAATTTAAAGGTATGGCTATTTTCATGCAAAAATAAACTAAGGGTTACAAGCTCGGTCCTAAAACAGTTAGAGCTCGTAAATTGAGGTACCACTGTTCTTTATTTTATACATTTTCATTGATCCCTTGAGTGTGTGCAGTTTGGAAAATTGAGCACAGAGTTTGAAATGACCATTAAGGTGTTGTCCTGGAATTGAACCATGAACCTCTCACACCCAGAGCAAGAATCATACGTCTATATCAAATTTTCAAAAACGTAGTCATTTCATTTGGGGAGACAATCTGTAACTGCACTTTTATTAACACATTTTGATTCACTACAATTTTCACGCATAAATGAACAAGAGCTTTTTCAGGATTTGAACCCTGGACACAAAACAAAAAATATAAGATTCGACCAAAAAGCTTTGTGTTGTGATTTTGTAAGAATCTCAATAAATGTGATATTTTTATAGGGGACACAATCTGAAACTGGGAGTCCATATTGCACTTTTACCACAAATTGGATTTACTTAGATTTTTTTTTTTTTAGCTTTTGAGCTCAGTCCTAGAACAAACTGTAGTCGTAGATTTAAGTACTACTTTATTTGTGTTTCAACAAAACATCTCTCAGGGAACACATTCTGTAACTGGGTTAGTATATTACACATATTACCACTAATTTAAAGGTATGGCTATAGTCATGCAAAAAAGAATTAAGGGTTAAAATGTCTGTCCTAAAACAATTAGAGCTCTTAAATAGAGGTGACACTGTACTTGATTTTATGGATTTTTATTGATCTATCTAGTGTGTGCTGTGAGAAAAATAAAGGTTAAAGTTAAAAAATAAGTCAAAATTCATTCATGAAAAGGATTTCGACTGTGGACTAATGAAAAACTCACACCTGATAAACACAAGGGCTTGTCCAGGAATTAAATCCGGGTCCTATCGCACCCGAGGCAAGAATCATATGACTAGACCAACAAGCCCCACAAAATATTGCTCAACAGAAAATCTTATGAATTATGAGATTCTAACAGGGAAATCATTCTGAAACTGGGTTAGTGTGTAGAATATTTACCACTAATTTAAAGGTATGGCTATTTTCATGCAGAAAAGAATTAAGAGTTACAAGCTCTGTCCTAAAACAATTAGAGCTTGTAAATTGAAGTACCACTGTACTCCATTTTATGGATTTTCAGTGATCCCTTGAGTTTGTTCAGTTGGTAACTCTTTTATTCCATTTGACTTGAGTAAGTCAATTGGAGATCACAGCTTTCACAAGGAGGTTCCACCAAGATTTGAACTTTAATCACCAGTGTGCTAACCATTACACCATGGAACCTGCATGCATGTGGGTAAAATGTTGGGTGCCAACAGCACACAGGGTCTGATTCCATAAATTTTAATTGATCCATTGAGTGTGTCCCGTGAGAAAAATAGAGGTTGAAGTTTAAAATTAAGTCAAAAGTGATTCATGAAAGAAATTCAGCAGTGGACAAATGCAAAATTTATACCTGATAAACACAAGGGCTTGCCCAGGAATTGAACCCAGGACCTCTTGCACCCAAAGCAAGAATCATACAACTAGACCAACAAGCCCTGAATAACTTAGCTTCAAAGAAAAATTTCTTGAATTGTGATATTTTAACAGGGAACGCAATATAAGACTAAATTAGTATATTGCACTTTTACCACAAATTTTCATCCAAAAAAGAATTAAGTGTTACAAAGTATGTCCTAAAACAATTAGAGTTTGTAATTTTTATTTCATACATTTTCATTGATCCTTTGAATGGGTGCAGTTTGGAAAATTGAGCTTAGAGTTAAAAAACACTGTTAATGACTTCTCCAGGAATTGAAACCAAGACCTCTCACACCCAAAAGCTGGAATTATACTCGTAGACCAATTGACTTCACCTTTAATTTAACTTTGGCTTTTAATTTAAATTTAGGTTAAGAGTTTAATACAATTTTAGATTGTGTACCCTATTTACATCTCACCTTTCATGAGATTTGTGAAACCATACTGTTTCAGGGTGTGTTTCATGGACGAGCACTTGTGTTTGTAATTCTTGTTTTCAGTCATCGAAAGTCATGTCATTTTTTTTTAACTTTAGACCTGATTTGAAACTTTTAGCTCCATTTTCCTAAAGGCGCACACTCAAAGGATCAACGAAAATCGATCAAATCCAATCAAGTACTGTGTACTGTAGGATCCAAAGGTTTTAGGTGCATTTTTGTTTGTTCCATGGTGTAATGAATACAAACTTGTGTAAAAAGTTTAGTGTTGTTAACCAGTTTCAGATTGTGACCCCTGTTTGTTTATAAGTCATGTTTTTATTCATCACTTTTTACCTCATACACACACTTGTCTCTACATTTGTGACTTTAGACTTAATTTTAAACTTTTACCTCAATTATCCAGACAACTGACACTGACGGAATCAATGAAAATTCATGAAATCAAATATAGTAGTACTTAAATCTAGGACCACATTTTGTTCTAGGACTGAGCTCATAAGCCTTAGTCCATCCATCCATTTTCTACCGCTTATTCCCTTTCGGGGTCGTGGGGAGCGCTGGCGCCTATCTCAGCTACAATCAGGCGGAAGGCGGTGTACACCCTGGACAAGTCGCCACCTCATCGCAGGGCAAGCCTTAGTTCATTTTGTTATAAAATAACATTTTTGCAGTACATCTAATTTGGGTTAAAAAGTGCAAAATGGAATCCCAGTTTCAGATTGTGTCCCCTATCAAAATATCACATTTATTGACATTCTTGCAAAATCACAACTCAGAGCATGTTGGTCTAGTCGCGTAGAATATGGGGTTCAATTCCTAAAAAGCTTCTGTTCATTTATGCATGAGAATTGTAGTGAATAAAAATGTGTGTTAATAAAAGTGTAGTACCAGATGTTCTCTCCAAATAAAATATCAACATTTCTGAAGATTTGGTGAAGCAGTCGTATGATTTTTGCTTAGGGTGCGAGAGGTCAATTCCTGAACAAGCCCTTAACAGTGATTTTAAACTCAAAGCTCAATTTTCCAAACTGCACACACTCAAGGGGATCAATGAAATTGTATAAAATGAAGTACAGTGGTACCTCAATTTACAAGGTCCAATTGTTTTAGGACAGAGCTTGTAACCCTTAAGTCTTTTTTGCATTAAATTAGCCATACCTTTAAATTAGTGGTTAAAGTGCAATATACTAACCCAGTTTCAGAATGATGTCCCTGTTGAAACCTCACACTTCATAAGATGTTTTGTTAAAACATGTTTGTCGGGGGCTTGTTGGTCTAGTTGTAAGGTTCTTGCTTAGGATATGAGACGTTCCGGTTTCAATTCCCGGAGAAACCCTTGTGTTTATCATGTATGAGTTTTTCATTTGTCCACAATCGAATGACTTTCGATTTATTTTTCAACTTTAACCTTTATTCTTCTCACGGCACACACTCAACGGCTCAATAAAGTTCCCTAATATCAAGTGGTAACTCAATTTACGAGCTCTAATTGTTTTAGGACAGAACCCTCAGTTCTTTTTTGCATGAAAATAGCCATACCTTTGAATCAGTAGTAAAAGTGCAAAATACTAACCCCGTTTCAGAATGTGTTTACTGTCCACAATTCATGAGATTTTTTGTTGATTTGTGATTATTTTGGGCTTGTTGGTCTAATTGCATGATTCTCAGGGACAGCATGGCATATTTGGGACAGTGGCTGTGCCAGCAACATGAGGATTCCTGGTCCAATCCCCATCTGGGGATTGAACCTGCCATCAGTGTGTGAATGTGTGTGTGAATAGGTGAAAGTGGAAATAGTGTCAAAGTGCTTTATGTTCCTTAAAAAGGTAGAAAAGTGCTATACAAATATAACGCATTTCCCATTCTCTCTTGGGGGCTAGAGGTTCTGGGTTCAAATCCCAGAAAATCTCTTAATGATGATTTTAAACTATTAGCTGTGTTTGCAAAATCGCACGCACACAACGGCTCAATGAAAGTGTATAAAATCAAATACAGTAGTAATTTGGAGGTGGAAGGAAGCCGGAGTACACAGAGGGAACCCACATAGTCACGGGGAGAATATGCATACCTCACACAGAAAGATCCCAAGGCCAAGACCTTCGTATTGTGAGGCACACACACTAACCTCTGTTCCACCATCTCACTCAAAGTGCAAGAGGTCCTGGGTTAAATTCCCGAACAAGCCCTTTACAGCGATTTTAAACTCCTAGCTCAATTTTCCAAACTGCACACACTCAAGGGATCAAGGAAAATATAAATCAAATACAGTTGTACTTAAATCCACGACCACACCTTGTTCTATAGGACTGAGCTCATAAGCCTTAGTTCATTTTGGTATTAAACAATTGTGTTAAATCCAATTTGGGTTAAAAATGCAATATAGAAGCTCAGTTTCGGATTGTGTCCCTTATTAAAATACCACATTTAGGTTTAACTTTTTATTTATTGTGATTCTTGCAAAATTACAACTCAGAGCTTGTTAATCTAGTCGTATTATTTTCGCCTCGGGTCTGGGCTTCAATTAATCAATCAATGTTTATTTACATAGCCCTAAATCATAAGTGTCTCAAAGGGCTGCACACATACGGGTAAGGAAAATCTCACCCCAGTGGGACGTTGATGTGAATGACTATGGGAAAGCTTGGAGAGGACCGCATATATATATATATATATATATATATATATATATATATATATATATATATATATATATATATATATATATATATATATATATATATTGTAGCGGCTGGCTACAGGGTGCTAGCCAATTACTTCTGTCTGGGGGGCGGGACTTCCGGGAAGAGATAGGGAAGTGACGTTGTTGATAGCGAGTGAGTGTTCGAGTTGCCCGGGAAGAACGTTGGAGAGACACATGAGAGCTGTTGTATGTTGTTTTGCATCTTGTGCAATAAAGATAAGATAAAACGGAGAAGTTGTATGAGCCTGCATTCCTGGGATTATTACACTGGTGTCAGAAGTAAAACGGCGCGTTCGAAAGAGACTTTGTCGCGGTAAGGACACGCTGTGTACCGCGCATTAACTTCAGTCTGTGAGTTAGCTAGGACCGTTAGTTGTTTATCATGTTTAGCTCCGGTGAAAGGAAGTATAAAGTGGAGCGGGATGACGCTGTTTTGGAGCGGGTGACTGTCGAACAGCCGCGCTACTGCTCGCCCACTAGCGGCTCGTCGACCCGTGAAGATGTAAAGTTGCCGCCGCCCGCAACTTCCCCGCACGGCGCGTCCCCCCCACCGTCTGCTGCATCAGTGAAGACGCTAAAATTTGCCGGTGGATCGGATTGGGAGGCGTTCCACGCTCAATTTGAACTGTTGGCAGACGCTAGAAGGTGGGAAGAAAAGGACAAAGCATTGTAATTGGCTTTGTGTCTAGAGGGAGAGGCTCTTTCGTGCCTCCTGCTGCTGGATCCTGAACAGCAGCGATGCTACGCAGCCCTGGTGGGGGCGCTCAAGAGGAGGTTTGGGAGATGGTCTCAGCCAGCACTTTTTAAAACTGAACTGAGAGGGAGGTGCAGGAAGCCTGGCGAGCCACTCCGGGGGCTCGCTAATGACATTGAGGGCCAGGTGCGCCGTGCATATGGTCACCTGCCTGCTGAGGCACGAAACGAGCTCGCAACTGACCTGTTTGTTGGAGCAATTACTCCTCCTGACCTGCTCGTGCAAGTGCAGCTTCAGCACCCGAGGTCCCTGCAGGAGGCACTGGAAGCTGCTGTTGAGAGGGAGATGCTGGGAAGTGCGGCTGCAGCTGGGGAACCGGAAATGAAACCCCATCCAGTGAGGGCAGTGTCGTCACACCCGTCTGGTGACAGGGCGCCGGCTTGGGCGACAGAAATTACCAAACTACTGAGGGCGGTGACTCTGCAAAATCAACGTGGCCCGCGCCCCATGCAGGTCTGCTGGGGATGTGGCCAACCTGGACACTTTCACAGGGAGTGCCCTGCCACTCGTCGTGAGCCGGGAACTGCGCCGGGCCCGCATAGTTGGGGGTATGCGGGCCCCTACGTCCACCACGAACCCTGACTCGCCAGCACACGCTCGTCAGGCAGGGGAGGGAGCCCGTCAGCACAGCCAGGGGGGAGGGGCTCCATCCCCCCCAGAAGCAGACGACGACTCGCCTTCTTCTAGTCCTCGCTTTCTGGCAACCGGAGGAGCCCAGCGGCACAGCCAGGGGGAAGGGGCTCCGTCCCCCCCAGAAGTAGACGACAGCAGTGTGCCACCAATGGCGGTGGGCTGGACACGGGGGGGCCCCAAAGGAGGGGGCTCCTGCCTCGTTGCTGTCTCTGTCCAGGGGGTGCCTACCGTGGGCCTGGTGAACACAGGGTCATCAGTAACGCTGGTAAGACCAGATGTTCTGCCCAGCAGTACACCACTTGGGCCTACAGCAGTACAGCTCCGCACAGTCAATGGCCAGCTTACTCCTATGGTGGGGAAGTGGTTCCTGTGGTTGTGCGTGGGGGGCAAACGTCCGCCATCTAGTTTGGGTGGTAGACGTGCAAGACTGCTGCATCTTAGGGCTGGACTTCCTCCAAGTCACTGGGTACCTGCTAGACATGGGGAGGGGTACACTTAACTTCCCGTTGGGCCCAACAGTTGCCATGGGTCCCCTAGTTCCCAGGCCCCTTCCCGTTTCACCGCATGCCTCTGCATTCTGGTTGCCTCACACCGCACCAAGTTACTACTCCTGCCCTCACCCTGTCTCCCTTCAGCCAATGAGGGGGGAGACAGAGCTGTTTACTAACTGGGGATGCCAGCCCCGGGCAGCACCGGCCACATCCACTCGCCCACAGCCGGGCCCCCCGGTCATAGGGGTAGGGGTGTGGAGAGAGGAGTACGGAGACCTGGAAAAACAGCAACAGGAACAGCTGAAACAGCTGCTGATGGAATTTCAGGGCAGCTATGCAACGAATGAGAGTGAAGTGGGAAGAACCCACTTGGCAGAGCATGTAATAGACACTGGCTTGGCGCGGCCCATCAAGTGTCACGCGCGCCGCATCCCCCTCGCTCCACAGCAGGTATGCGACAAGGCCGTGGATGACCTGCTGCGGGCCGACTTTATTGAGCCGTCTGAGAGCCCCTGGGCGGCGCCTGTGGTCATGGTCGCGAAGAAGAAGGCTGATGATTGGCGATTCTGTGGGGATTACAGACGGCTGAACGAAGTGACCACAAAGGACTCTTACCCCCTACCCCGTATTGATGAGTCCCTGGACCTAGTTTCCGGCTCTTCGTGGTTCACCACTCTGGAGCTAAAGAGCGGATATTACCAAGTACCCCTTTCTCGCGAATCTCGCCCTAAATCCATGCACCTGCCACTTTTGCCCGGGTTATGGACAAAGTGCTGGCTGGTATTCCACGCCAAGAGTGCCTGGTAAACCTGGACGACATCCTGGTACACGGGCGCTCTTTCGAAGCAGCTCTGGGGTCCCTGAGGAGAGTCCTGGAGAGGATTCGAGCAGCGGGCCTTAAACTGCACCCTGAGAAATGCAGTTTCATGCAACGAGAAGTAACCTTCCTGGGACATAAGCTGGGTGCCGATGGCATTGGCACCATGGGCAAGAAAGTGCGAGCCGTGAGAGACTAGCCCGCCCCTCGAGACCAAGGACAGCTGAAGAGCTTCATTGGGCTTGCCTCTTACTATTGGAGGCACGTGCGGGGTTTTGCTACAATCGCCGCGCCCCTATACCGTTTGCTGGAAAAATGCAAAGACTTTGTGTGGTCCAAAGGGTGCCAGGAGGCATTCTGGGGGTTGAAACGGGCCCTGTGTGAGGCCCCGGTACTCTCCCCACCTGACCTCGTCCTGCCCTTCTTACTGGACACTGATGCCAGCGGAGTGGGGGTGGAGGGTGTACTTGCACAGCCGTGGCAGGAAGGGGAGAGGGTTGTGGCATACTTCAGCCAGAAACTCACAAAGTCGGAACGTAATTACTGTGTCACCCGCCGAGAACTGCTGGCCGTGGTGCTCTCTATCAGACACTTTAAATACTACCTGTGTAGCCTCCCCTTTGTGATTAGGACTGACCACTCTGCCCTCCAGTGGCTAATGACTTTCCGGGAGCCGGAGGGGCAGGTCGCCAGGTGGTTGGAAGAGCTACAAGGATACGACTTTAAAATACAACATCGGCCGGGCGCTCGCCACTCCAACGCAGACGCGCTCTCTCGCCGGCCGTGTGCAGCAGACGGATGTCGTTACTGCGAGCGCAGGGAAGCTCGGGAACAAGAGCGGCGGGAAGAAGGAGCCGAGGGTGTGGCCGTCAGTCAGGCTGATAACGTCTGTAGGGAACTACAGACTGTGACGAACACTGATTGGAGGCACGCACAGGAGGATGACACAGACCTTCATTCTGTCTTGCAGTGGGTAGAGGCTGGGCAGCGCCCGCCTTGGGAGGCGGTGGCACCATTCTCCAAGGCTACCAAGGGACTGTGGGCCATGTTTGACTCAATGCGGGTGTCCCAAGGCGTGCTGCAGCGGGCATTTAAGGCCGCGGCCACGGGTGAAGAACAGTGGCAGGTGGTGGTGCCAAAGGGACTGCAAGGGGAAGTGCTTAAGGCAGTGCATGGGGAAGGTGGGTCCGGACATTTCAGGGTGGCCAAAACACTTAAGCGGCTGCGACAGGGGTTCTATTGGGGTCGGCAGAAGAGAGATGTGGAAGATTTCTGCCGCCGCTGCGACCCCTGCGTTGCCCGCAAAGGCCCCACTGGGCGCTCACAGGCGCCGCTCCAACAGTTCCCAGTGGGGTGCCCCATGGACAGGGTGGGGCTTGACATTACAGTGCCTTACCCACGGTCGGACAAGGGGAACCGCTATGTCCTTTCCGTAATTGACTATTTTACAAAGTGGCCAGAGGCATACGCCATTCCCAACCAGGAGGCAGAGACCATTGCTGATGACCTGGTGGGGGGCATGATAAGTCGGTTTGGCGTCATGGCGTCTCTGCACAGTGACCGGGGCACAAACTTTGAGTCCCGGGTGTTTGCCGCCTTGTGTGAGCGCCTGGGTATCCACAAAACCCGCACTACCCCATTGCACCCTCAGAGTGATGGGTTGGTGGAGCGATTCCACCGCAACCTGGGAGACCAGCTCGCCATTGTCACCTCCCGCCACCAGCGTGACTGGGACGAACACCTACGGCTGGTGCTCATGACGTGTCGCTCTGCTGTCCAGGAATCCACGGAGTACACACCGGCGCTTCCCATGCTAGGGAGAGAGATGCGCACACCAGCAGAGCTGGGCTTTGGCCGCCCTCCTGATGCCCCGGCCTTCGCTGCAGGACCAGAGTACGCCAGGAAATTACAGGACCGGCTGGACTCAGGCCACAGTTTCGCTCGGGAGCAGCTGCAGGAAGCTGGTGTGAAACAAAAGCGCTACTATGACGTGACGACCCGAGGGAGGGACTTCGTGCCAGGCGAGTTGGTCTGGGTTTACAACCCGATTCGGAAGAAGGGTGACTTCCGGGAAGTTTTAGGGAAGTGACGTTGTTGATAGCGAGTGAGTGTTCGAGTTGCCCGGGAAGAGCTTTGGAGAAACACATGAGAGCTGTTGTATGGTTGTTTTGCATCTTGTGCAATAAAGATAAGATAAAACGGAGAAGTTGTATGAGCCTGCATTCCTGGGATTATTACAATATATATATATATATATATATATATATATATATATATATATATATATATACATATACATATACACATACATACATACATATAGGGGGAGACCGAAAGCAATTGACGTCGAGTGGGTCTACATAATATTGTGAAAGTCCAGTCCATAGCGGATCTAACATAATAGTGAGAGTCCAGTCCATAGTGGGGCCAGCAGGAGACCATCCCAAGCGGAGACGGGTCAGCAGCACAGAGATGTCCCCAACCGATGCACAGGCGAGCGGTCCACCCCGCGTCCCGACTCTGGACAGCCAGCACTTCATCCATGGCCACCGGACCTGTACACCCCCCCGCCCCCCCCCCCACACTAACGCACACACACACAAGGGAGAGGGGGGCAGAGGAGAAAAGAAAAGAAACGGCAGATCAACTAGTCTAAAAAAGGGGTCTATTTAAAGGCTCGAGTGTACAAATGAGTTTCAGGATGAGACTTAAATACTTCTACTGAGGTAGCATCTCTAGGGTTCCATCCATCCATCCATTTTCTACAGCTTATCCCTTTCGGGTGCAAAGGCGTGCTGGAGCCTATCTCAACTGCACTCGGGCGGTGGGCGGGGACAAGTCGCCATCTAATCGCAGGGGTCTGGGGTTTAATTCCTGAAAAAGCTCAAATTAAACATTTGTGTTAATAAAAGTGCGGTTACATATTGTCTCACCAAATGAAATACCAATTTTTTGGAAAATTTGGTAATGCACAACTCTGGGCTACTTAGTCTAGTAGTATGATTCTCGCTTTGGGTGCGAGAGGTCTCGTAATCCATTCCAGGACAATCCTTCAATAGTGATTTCCAGAGGTGTGGACTCGAGTCACATGACTTGGACTCGAGTCAGATTCGAGTCATGAATTTGATGACTTTAGACTCGACTTGACAAAATGTAAAAAGACTTGCAACTCGACTTAGACTTTAACATCATTGACTTGTGACATGACTTGGACTTGAGCCTTTTGACTTGACATGACTTGCTACTTTCCCCAAAAACCCAACGATTAAAAAGTTATTCAGGAGCGCTCCGTATCTTCCATTGTGTACGCGTGTTTGTCAACATGTGTGCGATGACAGCCCGTGCGCTACCCGTCAGTACAACAGCCAATTAAATTACATCCACGTTGTTTTCGTCACACAGCATTCAGCCAATCAAATTGCAGGAAAACCAACGAAGAAGAGCTTTCAAACAACAGAAGAATAAGTGAAGAAAATTTCGTTCGGGTATTAAAAGTACGACTTGGTCAACAAAACAGGAATTGCCGTATGCAAAACATGCGGTTGGAAGATTACAGACAGAGACGCATCAATTTACAACTTCGTTTGACATTTGAAGTTGCACAAAGAAGGGTACGTTTTGAATGTAAACTAACGTTTATTGGCTGAGTAACGTGACTTTTATTTGCTGTGTAGTTAAATTAGTGAGGCTGTAAACTCGCTGCTAACGATATAACCATAGACATCTTTTAAGCAGACGCAATATCGACCATTACTGCCTATTGCCGCTGACGAGACGCGGGGCCGCCATCTTGGACTGGTGATCCGCTCCACTCAGGGCAATTCATTTGTCAGAAGCAATGAACTGTCAGCGCATTTAATTCATATTAACTCACTAAATACCACTTATATTCACGCGCTTTTTTGTCATACGTGTAACTATGATAAAGGACACATGTCTTGGCGTGTTCATAATTTGCTTAACAGTAATATCAATCAATCAATCAATGTTTATTTATATAGCCCCAAATCACAAATGTCTCAAAGGACTTCACAAATCATTACGACTACAACATCCTCGGAAGAACCCACAAAAGGGCAAGGAAAACTCACACCCAGTGGGCAGGGAGAATTCACATCCAGTGGGACGCCAGTGACAATGCTGACTATGAGAAACCTTGGAGACTGAAAGCAATGGATGTCGAGCGGGTCTAACATGATACTGTGAAAGTTCAATCCATAGTGGCTCCAACACAGCCGCGAGAGTTCGGTTCAAGCAGATCCAAGACAGCAGCGAGAGTCCCGTCCGCAGGAAACCATCTCAAGCGGAGGCGGATCAGCAGCGTAGATATGTCCCCAACCGATACACAGGCGAGCGGTCCATCCTGGGTCCCGACGAGCGGTACATCCTGGGTCTCGACTCTGGACAGCTAGTACTTCATCCATGGTCATCGGACCGGACCCCCTCCACAAGGGAGGGGGGGACATAGGAGAAAAAAGAAAAGAAGCGGCAGATCAACGGGTCTAAAAAGGAGGTCTATTTAAAGGCTAGAGTATACAGATGAGTTTTAAGGTGAGACTTAAATGCTTCTACTGAGGTAGCATCTCGAACTGTTACCGGGAGGGCATTCCAGAGTACTGGAGCCCGAACGGAAAACGCTCTATAGCCCGCAGACTTTTTTTGGGCTCTAGGAATCACTAATAAGCCGGAGTCTTTTGAACGCAGATTTCTTGCCGGGACATATGGTACAATACAATCGGCAAGATAGGATGGAGCTAGACCGTGTAGTATTTTATACGTAATTAGTAAAACCTTAAAGTCACATCTTAAGTGCACAGGAAGCCAGTGCAGGTGAGCCAGTACAGGCGTAATATGATCAAACTTTCTTGTTCTTGTCAAAAGTCTCGCAGCCGCATTTTGTACCAACTGTAATCTTTTAATGCTAGACATGGGGAGACCCGAAAATAATATGTTACAGTAATTGAGACGAGACGTAACAAACGCATGGATAATGATCTTGGCGTCTTTAGTGGACAAAATGGAGCGAATTTTAGCGGTATTATTATTAATATTAATAGAATATTCTTACATGCTATAAGTGACCAGACGTCTGAGATCAAAACTGGGAATATAATCCCAGAGAAGGGGAAAAAAACAGTCAGCTATTTTGAAGTTGAAGAAACTATATGATTAGGTTGTATAGACATGCGTATATCCTACATAAACAATGTATGAATACATTAGATATCTATATATCTTACGGACCTATAGACCAGAGGTTCTCAAATCGGGGTACTTGAAGGTATCCAAAGGGGCACATGATGTTTTTTTAAATATTCTAAAAATAGCAACAATTCAAAATCCTTTATAAATATATTTATTGAAAAATACTTCTCCGGGTTGGGGAGGAGACCCTGCCCTAAGTGGAGGAGTTCAAGTACCTAGGAGTCTTGTTCACGAGTGGGGGAAGAGTGAGATCGACAGGCGGATCGGTGCGGCGTCTTCAGTAATGCGGACGTTGTACCGATCTGTTGTGGTGAAGAAGGAGCTGAGCCGGAAGGCAAAAGCTCTCAATTTACCGGTCGATCTACGTTCCCATCCTCACCTATGGTCATGAGCTTTGGGTCATGACCGAAAGGATAAGATCCCGGGTACAAGCGGCCGAAATGAGTTTCCTCCGCCGGGTGGCGGGGCTCTCCCTTAGAGGTAGGGTGAGAAGCTCTGCCATCCGGGAGGGACTCAAAGTAAAGCCGCTGCTCCACCACATCGAGAGGAGCCAGATGAGGTGGTTCGGACATCTGGTCAGGATGCCACCCGAACGCCTCCCTAGGGAGGTGTTTAGGGCACGTCTAACCGGTAGGAGGCCACGGGGAAGACCCAGGACACGTTGGGAAGACTATGTCTCTCGGCTGGCCTGGGAACGCCTCGGGATCCCCCGGGAAGAGCTAGACAAAGTGGCTGGGGAAAGGGGAAGTCTGGGTTTCCCTGCTTAGGCTGTTGCCCCCGCGACCCGACCTCGGATAAGCGGAAGAAGATGGATGGATGGATGGAAGAATACTTCAACAAAATGTGAATGTAAATGCATAAACTGTGAAAAGAAATGCAACAATGCAATATTCAGTGTTGACAGCTAGATTTTTTTGTGGACATGTTCCATAAATATTGATGTTAAAGATTTATTTTTTGTGAAGAAATGTTTAGAATGAAGTTGATGAATCCAGATGGATCTCTATTACAATCCCCAAAGAGGGCACTTTGATCTGATGATTACTTCTATGTGTAGAAATCTTTATTTATAATTGAATCACTTGTTTATTTTTAAACAAGTTTTTAGTTATATTTACATCTTTTTTTTCCAAATAGTTCAAGAATGACCACTACAATTGTGCAATATTTTGCACTGTTATACAGTTTAATAAATCAAAAAGTGATGACATAGTGCTGTATTTTACTTCTTCATCTCTTTTTTCAACCAAAAATGCTTTGCTCTGATTAGGGGGTACTTGAATTAAAAAAATGTTCACAGGGGGTACATCACTGAAAAAATGTTGAGAACCACTGTTATAAACTTTATCTCTGTGGCTGCAACAGCAGAGAGTTTATTCTGTCTTGACACTTTGTATTGATATTTTCTATTACATTCTTCCTTTAAATGATCATGTTTACAGTGATTGTTTTATATGTATTTTTCATGTATGTTGCTTTGGATAAAAGTGTCTGCCAAATACTTGATCATATATAAACACCTGAAAGTCTTTATTTTAGCTAAAACCACCAATCTGTTTCACTGGATTCAGAATAAAACCAAATTCTGTCTTACTAAACAAAGTTAGTATTTGAATATTGTTACTTGAAGACTTATCTGTGGTTACAATAAAATGATAATGCATCATAATCAGCGGCGGCTGGTGAATTTGGTTTTAGGTGGGCCTGAAAGTTTGTAAACCAAATACCTGTAGGGGGATCATCCTCCCCCAGAAGATTTCTTTGTGATTTTCACATACAAATATTGTAGTTCTTTGCTCCTGCTTAACTCTGTGGTAATATTCTTTTCACAAAATACAACCAATAGTATGTTAATGTAAATTCTTACTTGTGAAAAGTAATCCTCCAATTCCTATTTTCAACAGTCCGCTCAATTGAGCAGGAAAACGCTGAATACCAGCCCAGCATCTTTGTTTTCTACCTGTCAACTGTCAGTTTAGGCTGCTTGCCGGCTCCTCATCACCACTTCAAGATGGCGGCCAAATTGCTTCCGTCACAGCAGCCAATTCTGCGTCTACTTATAAGATGTCTATGGTTATAACGTCATTGCAAACACGCCAATCTGTTGCGTCCACTGCAGTTCGCTACCTTATTCATACTTTTTGTCAAGTGATTATTTTTTAAGCAGGGTTGCATGAGGTACCTACACATAACGTTACGTTAGTGAATGTATCACACACAGTAACGTAACGTTAGACGGCGGTCAGCAGCACCGCGTATTTTAGCCACCTACAAAAAGACAAACATGGTCAAATAAAGGTCAGTTAAATGTATACTATATTAAGAATATGTGTACATATTCCATAGAGCCCTGACATCTAACAAGTACAGCACTGTTCATTGTTATATTCATGTATTTGTTGTTTTTCATGTGTACGCACACATAAACACATACAGTATGAGATGAAATCAATGAGATAAGGTAACAACATGATATAAACTGTTGATGAACTAGTTACAATGCAAAATGCCATGGAAATACAATGTTAACACTTTTGTGCAAATAAGTACAGTTGCACTTGTTTTTTCAAATGTGTTTATACTGTAAAGGAATGAGTTAAATGTTTAGAACAACTGGTTAATAGTGCTATTATGAAGTGCAATGTCAGCACTGTTTTTTTTTAAATAATATATACATACAGCGTTTTAAAAGCATACACAATCTGTTTAAATATATTAGTCTGAGGTTAAAAACACTTGAAATGACTCGAAACCCAAAATGCAGGACTTGGGACTTGACTTGAGACTTTCCAATATTGACTTTGGACTTGACTCGGACTTGCCTGTCTTGACTTGGGACGTGACTCGAGACTTGAGGGCAAAGACTTGAGACTTACTTGTGACTTGCAAAACAATGACTTGGTCCCACCTCTGGTGATTTCAAACTCTAAGCTCAATTTTCCAAACTGCATACTGGACTCTGAATCCAGTGATCCAAGTTCAAATCTTCGTGCGACCTCCATTTGACTTCCTTTTTGCAAGCCCTGGAGTTTGTAATTATTTTATTCAATCATGACTTTTTACCTGACTGTTTTCAAAGTCATTCCATTTGTAACGTGAGACTTGATCTTAACGTTTACCTCAATTTTCCAAACAGTAGACACCCAAGGGATCAATGAAAGTGTATAAAATCAGGTACAGTCGTACCTATACTCTAATTTTTTGAGGACAGAACTTGTAACCCTTATATAACCTATACGTGCTACAAAGCAATGCACTAAATATATTTATGGGGTGTTATGGGCTAGGAACAGAAGACTAGTTTCAACTCGTAGAGAGAGGCAGAGCTTGAATTGTAGTTTGGTTGACACCGTGTATTAGAAAATTAGTGATGGACAGCAGATATATACACACACAATGAGTTGAATGGCCATTCAACATGAAAGTAATTTAAAGAGAAAAACACAAGTACTATATACATATATACAATTCCATTTAACTATTCAGTGTCTCTGGATCTTGTTTAAATCTCAGTTCAGATAGTTGCTCTTGGGGGAAAAAAATGGCAGTACAGTCCATGTGCTGCAGGTAAAGTGACAATTGTAAAGGGTCGGCTCGAGAGCCTCCTACCAGCCCAGACAGAGCAGGTGGTGAGGTTCCTGGCTGGAATCTTCCAAACTTGATCCTTGGACTAGGTGATTATTTTCCTTAGCTTGACATCAAAAAGAGAAGCCTGGCCAATTCAGCTTCTACAGTCAAACACAGCTTAATGACAAAGAATCTTGCGCTGGAAGTCGGCTCTCGAGCAGAAATGTAATCGATCTCATGTCCTGTCTCCTGGCTACTTCCTGGTACCGGCTTATAAGCACCACCAATTGGACCGCGGCGGTCACGTGACAAGGGCGGAGTGCGCCGAGTTGCCAAAGATTAAGTACAGCAAGAGCATACCAGTTACTTCCGGCTACCGGTATATGCCTAAAGCTCATTGGACTGTGGCGATCACGTGACTAGGAAGTGCACAAAGAGTAATAGCAAGACGAGAGCTTAATAGTCTCCGAAAATGTATTTGACACCTGCGTTACACTTAGTTATTTTTTGCAAGAAAACAGCCATACTTTTAAATTAGTGGTATAAGTAAATTATACTAACCTAGTTTTAGATTGTGTTCCCTGTTAAAATCTCATAGTTCATGAGCATTTATGTTTTAAACGCAATGTTTGGGGCTTGTTGGTCTACTCATAAGATTCTCATTTTGGGTGAGAGACTCCCTGGTTCAATTCTGAAGTATACCTTTTTGTTTATCATGCATGAATTTTTCCATTTGTCAACAGTAAAAAAAAATTCATTAATGACTTTTGATTTAATTTTAAACTTTAACCTCTATTTTTCTTACGGCACACACTTAATAAATCAAATAAAAAATCAGTTGTTTTTCATATATATATATGTGCAGGTTCCATGGTGTAATGGTTAGCACACTGGACTCTGAATCCAGCTATCCAAGTTCGAATCTTGGTGGAACCTCCTTATGAGACCTGTTTGACTTACTTTTTGCAAGCTTTGGTGTTTGTAATTCGTTTATTCAATCATGACTTTTTACCTCACACAGACAGTTGTAAAGTTGTTTCATTTGTGACGTGAGACTTGATCTTAAAGTTTACTT
The DNA here is from genome assembly GCF_033978795.1 of Nerophis ophidion. Taxonomy (NCBI): domain Eukaryota; kingdom Metazoa; phylum Chordata; class Actinopteri; order Syngnathiformes; family Syngnathidae; genus Nerophis; species Nerophis ophidion. Next base: position 15,854,765 of record NC_084631.1, on the reverse strand, counting down.
AAATGTTCCAAAATGCACACACTCAAGGGATCAATGAAAATCCATAAAGTCAAGTAGAGTGGTACCTCAATTTACGAGCTCTATTAGTTTTAGGACAGAGCTTGTAACCCTTAGTTCCGTTTTGCATGCAAATAGCGATACCTTTAAATTAGTGGTAAAAGTAATATTTACTAACCCAGTTTGAGATTGTGAGAGAAGTTAAGACCATACCTTCTGTCAAAAAATGATTTATGGGGGGTCATAAATCAATGATTTATGAGGGGTCAAGGTCAAAGGTCAATGATTTATGAGGGGTCAAGTTCAAAGGTCAAAGTCAAAGGTCAAGTTCAAAGGTCAGGGTCAAATGTCAAGGTCAAGTGGGTGTGGCTTACCCGGAAGAGGGTGGAGTTAAGACCTGCGGTGGGAGTGGTTAAACCAGGAAGAGGGTGGAGTTTTAACCAGAAAGAGGGCAGAGTTAAGACCTGCGGTGGGAGTGGTTAAACCAGGAAAAGGGTGGAGTTAAGACCTGACGAGGGAACAAAGGAGGGTTCAGTTTTTTAAGAAAGCTTGAGAATGTCATATGAATAGCATGTGACCAGCCATTTGACAGTTTAAATGTTTACGATCGTTTGAAACAACTTCCAGATTTCGATGTATTGATGGCTGGGAATGTTACGTGTGGAGATGTGGACACGCACGCACTTCACACACGCACACACACACACACACACACACACACACACACACACACACACACACACACACACACACACACACACACACACACACACACACACACACACACACACACACACACACACGCAGAGGAGGGGTACAAAAGGGCGGTGTAAGGCTTAGTCATTATTTGGAGCTTTATACGTTAGCGTAAAGACTTTGTTCGATTCGGTCATGATTAGTGAAACGCCTGTGTCGATTTATAAAAATAATAAAACTTACATTGACGCTCCGCAAAAAAGTCGAGTGTTTCTAAATCGTATTCAGATGCCACCGACCGAGTCTTTCCGTGAGAAATGGGACTTGGAAGCGTACGGGATGGAGGGATCTTTTGGATTTGTATTCAGATACGAAATGGGTGATATCTGCTTATTTCAGCTAAAAGAAAGAAGAGACGGAAGCCCTTTCTCGATATTTTCATCGTTATCTACCGTGGATTGGGAAGTTTTTGTTACGTGGGGAGATGTGGACACGCACACACACGCACACACGCACACACACACACACACACACACACACACACACGCGCACACACACACACACACACACACACACACACACACACACACACACACACACACACACACACACACACAAATACACATTCGTACGCACACATCGTTAAGACCAGAAGAGGGGACAAAGGAGGGTTCAGTTTTTACTGACCAGCCATTTGACAGTTTAAATGTTTACGATCGTTTGAAACAACTTCCATACCTCACGAAAACATATTTAAACAGATGGAGAAACTATCGCAGAACACAGTGTAACCTAGCAACTGACCATCCATTTGACAGTTTAAATGTTTACGATCGTTTGAAACAACAGGTCAGTTTGGGGACAAAGGAGGGTTCAGTTTTATTGATGGCTGGGAATGTTACATGGGGAGATGTGGACACGCACACACGCACGCACGCACACACACACGCACGCACGCACGCACGCACACACAGTCAGAGTCAAAAAGAAATAATCAAAAAACTAACAAAGTGGTAAATAATGTTCAAGACTGGGGAACGGCTTGAGGTTTAAGATTCTCTGTTGGAAAGACAAAAGTCATACATTTTACAAAGACAAAAGTACAAAACAAGCTCCAAATAAAAACTCTAAGGTGAAAATATAGAAGAGGTACAAGTATTTAAATATTTAGGAATATGGTTTGATAAAAATATGAACTAGTCAACCCACATCAGCAAAATAGATTTGATTAGATTAGATTAGATAGTACTTTATTTATTCCTTCAGGAGTGTTCCTTCCGGAAAATAAAAAAATAGGGGAAAAAGTAAAAAGGTGTTAAATATAATGAGGGCTTTGAGGGGTAATGATTGGGGGGCTGATAGGTTGACGTTGAAAACAATATATGTATATATATCACTTTAATTCCATCTGTTATTGAATACGGTTGCATTATTTACCAATCTGCTTCAAAAACATGACTTGGGAAAATAGACTGGATCCAGTCACAGGCTTTAAGGTTATGTTGTGGAGCTACTACATCAACCCTAGTGGCAGTATTACAAGTAAAATGAACAAAAAACCTTTGGACAAGAGGAGAGATCAACTCTCAGCAGTTTATCGGGCAACTTTAAAAGGATCCAAGCAAGGACATCCCACTTGTCCAGTGCTACCAAACTGCCAAGAAAAAGAGAAAAGAAAAAAAAGAATAGTTTAGATTATAGGAGACATATGTAATAAAGTTAAAATTGACAATATTAAAGTTAGTCCTACAGTACCAATGCCTGCAATACCACCGTGGATGTTTGATAACCCAAAAGAAAACATGCAATTACTAAAGAATAGAAATTTAAATAGTTACCGGATAGAAAAATGGATTGAGATATGATATATACGGATGCATCAAAAACTATAAAAAAAATAAAATAAAGGTAAGAGCTGTAGCAGTTATCCCACAAGGAAACATAGTATTAAATAAAATAATCAGTGATAAACTATCTGTTTTTACGGGGGAATTGGTAGCAATTTATATGGCAGTTAACTGGATAGAGGAAAACAAAGCAAGGAAAGTAGTTGTGTGCTCGCAGTCCAACAGTGCATTGATGAGCATAAAAAAAACAGCATCAGAAACAAGACAAGATTTAGTTTATGAAATAGTTCAGGCAATCTATAGAATAAATAAAGCGGGAGGTGTGGTAACATTTCTTTGGGTTCCTTGGAAGATATTGTAGGATGGAATTCACAACACATAGGATATAAAGCATTATACACGTATTTAAAAAACATTGGGTTAAATAAAAGAATATAGAGTAGGGATCCATCTTGGTCCACACTCCATTTCAGTAGGTGGCGCTAATGCACACCAGAAGGTTGCTTGGCGGAAACAACCGCCCACCTCCGGAATCAGTCCCCGCCCATTCCCCTTAGGCGCGAAATTCATTTGAGCGAAAGACATTGGAATGAGAGGAGCTCTTTAAAGCTCCTGAGAATCTTAAAAAGCTTACAGAAAACGAGAAAAACTTATAGCGGGTGCCTGTCGGACATTCACCGTCGTTTTCGATGATTTCCCCTCGGAGCAAGGATTCGATGTCTGGAGTCTTTGGCGCAATCAAGCCTTCTCCTCTGCCTGGAACGGCCGTTGACGGACCCGCCAGCGTTAAGGGAGACCAGCGAGCCGGAGATGTAAACGGAAAATCTGTAAGTAAATATATGTATATATGTATCGTATACCGCATGTTTTTTTCTTGTAAAATGAGAATCATTTGACTCACCAGACTGCGATTGTGTTAAAACGATCGCGTTAGGATCTTACGGCAATTCCTCTATGAAACAAAATAATGAATACACATAATATTAAATAATTCGAAGGTTTAAACACACCTCGATAATCATCTTCCAACTTTGTAAGATCGTTTAAGCAAAGTTCATCGTCTTTCACTTCGTCGTCATCGGCTGGTAAAAAAAAAAAGTATTACAACGTCGTACAAGTGCAATGCTTTTAACGTTTAAATGCTTAAATGGAGTTAAACCAATGTCTAATAACATGGTATAGCAGAGGTAATGGGGTGTGTGTGTGTGTGTGTGTGCGTGTGTGTGTGTGTGTGTGTGTGTGTGTGTGTGTGTGTGCTTGTGTGCGTGTGTGTGTGTGTGTGTGTGTGTGCGTGCGTGCGTGCGTGCGTGCGTGTGTGTGTGTGTGTGTGCGTGCGTGCGTGCGTGCGTGCGTGCGTGTGTGTGTGCGTGCGTGCATGTGTGCGTGTCCACATCTCCCCATGTAACATTCCCAGCCATCAATAAAACTGAACCCTCCTTTGTCCCCAAACTGACCTGTTGTTTCAAACGATCGTAAACATTTAAACTGTCAAATGGATGGTCAGTTGCTAGGTTACACTGTGTTCTGCGATAGTTTCTCCATCTGTTTAAATATGTTTTCGTGAGGTATGGAAGTTGTTTCAAACGATCGTAAACATTTAAACTGTCAAATGGCTGGTCAGTAAAAACTGAACCCTCCTTTGTCCCCTCTTCTGGTCTTAACGATGTGTGCGTACGAATGTGTATTTGTGTGTGTGTGTGTGTGTGTGTGTGTGTGTGTGTGTGTGTGTGTGTGTGTGTGTGTGCGCGTGTGTGTGTGTGTGCGTGTGTGCGTGTGTGTGCGTGTCCACATCTCCCCACGTAACAAAAACTTCCCAATCCACGGTAGATAACGATGAAAATATCGAGAAAGGGCTTCCGTCTCTTCTTTCTTTTAGCTGAAATAAGCAGATATCACCCATTTCGTATCTGAATACAAATCCAAAAGATCCCTCCATCCCGTACGCTTCCAAGTCCCATTTCTCACGGAAAGACTCGGTCGGTGGCATCTGAATACGATTTAGAAACACTCATTTTTTTTGCGGAGCGTCAATGTAAGTTTTATTATTTTTATAAATCGACACAGGCGTTTCACTAATCATGACCGAATCGAACAAAGTCTTTACGCTAACGTATAAAGCTCCAAATAATGACTAAGCCTTACACCGCCCTTTTGTACCCCTCCTCTGCGTGTGTGTGTGTGTGTGTGTGTGTGTGTGTGTGTGTGTGTGTGTGTGCGTGTGTGAAGTGCGTGCGTGTCCACATCTCCACACGTAACATTCCCAGCCATCAATACATCGAAATCTGGAAGTTGTTTCAAACGATCGTAAACATTTAAACTGTCAAATGGCTGGTCACATGCTATTCATATGACATTCTCAAGCTTTCTTAAAAAACTGAACCCTCCTTTGTTCCCTCGTCAGGTCTTAACTCCACCCTTTTCCTGGTTTAACCACTCCCACCGCAGGTCTTAACTCTGCCCTCTTTCTGGTTAAAACTCCACCCTCTTCCTGGTTTAACCACTCCCACCGCAGGTCTTAACTCCACCCTCTTCCGGGTAAGCCACACCCACTTGACCTTGACATTTGACCCTGACCTTTGAACTTGACCTTTGACTTTGACCTTTGAACTTGACCCCTCATAAATCATTGACCTTTGACCTTGACCCCTCATAAATCATTGATTTATGACCCCCCATAAATCATTTTTTGACAGAAGGTATGGTCTTAACTTCTCTATTGTGTTCCCTGTTGAAACCTCACAATTCATGAGATTGTTTGTTGAAACATAATTATTTGGGGCTTGGTGCTCTAGTCGTATGATTCTCGCTTAGGTTGCAAGACAAGCTCTGAACAGTGAATTTACTCTTAGCTCAATTTTCCAAACTACACACACTCAAGGGATTAATGAAAATGTATAAAATCAAGTACAGTGGTACCTATACTCTAATTGTTTTAGGACAGAGCTTATAACTCTTAGATATTTTTTTGCATCAAAATAGCCGTACCTTTAAATTACTGGTAAAAGTAAAATATACTAACCCAGTTTAAGAAAGTGTTCCCTGTTGAAATCTCACAATGGACCTGTTCGAGGAGTCAGTGGTCTTGTTCTCGCCAGACTGTCATTGGACGGGTCAAAGGTTGTCAGGTATAAACAAACTGAGAAAATGGTTTCCTTATTATCGAGTGGTGTTGATTTGGAAGCTAATGTCTACTTTTAATGTTTTTAGCGATGGAGTGTTGACTCCTTGAAAGCCCATTTGCATCGCTGTGGATTCAATGCATCCCGAAATAAAAAAGATCTTGCTGCGTGGGAAATAGGAGTCCAAGAGGTGAAGGAGGAAAAGCTGAGGACTACCAAAAAGTAAAAGATACTGGTAACTTTTTGCCTGACCCTCTCTTTATTTCTGACGGTTGGGTATAAGAAAATGATGGCATGAAGCTCTGGCCGCCTCCCATGTACTTTGATATAGGCATGTACCTTGGTGTTACACACATAGAATAGAATAGAATAGAATAAAATAGAGTTTTATTGTCATTATTGCAGTGAACAGGTTCAAAGAACAACAAATTTGTAACAGATACCCTAAGGCAGTGGTCCCCAACCTTTTTGTATCCGCGGACCGGTCAACGCTTAATAATTTGTCCCGCGGCCCGTTTGGGGTGTCCTTTTTTTTTCTTTTTTTTTCTTCTTCGTCATGAAAAAGGGATGTTTTTTGTGGTTGGTGCACTATTTGTAAGTGTATATTGTGTTTTTTATGTTGATTTAATAAAAAAAAAATTTTTTTTTTTTTTTAATAAAAAAATCTTTTGCGGCCCGGCACCAATCGGGTCACGGCCCGGTTGGTTGGGGACCACTGCCCTAAGGTGCATATACAATATGGTAATATAAATATTAAAAAAAGATAGAAATAAGATATATATATATATATATATATATATATATATATATATATATATATATATATATATATATATATATATATATATATATATATATATATATATATATATATACACACACATACATGTAACATTATTGCACATTATAGTCCGAAAAAAAAAAAATATGAAAAGACATGACACATGAGGATATGATGGACATATTGTGATCACTCAGTGCCTGTTTAATGCACTTTGGCTCTTGGGTAAAAGCTGTTTTTTAGTCTATTTGTGCCAGCTTTTAGCACCCTATAGCGTCTGCCCGAGGGTAGCAGTTCTAGGTGGCAGTGCCCGGGGTGGAATGGGTCTTTCAGGATGCTCTGTGCTTTCCTGAGACAGCGGGAGCTGTACAGGTCAGCCAGGGAGGGGAGGGGGCATCCGATGATCTTCATGGCGGTCTTTATGACCCTCTGGAGTGCCGTTCTCTCTGCGGCCGTGCAGCTGCCGAACCACACGCAGATTCAGTAGGTCAGGATGGTCTCAATGGAGCACCAGTAGAAGGACACCAGCAGTTCCTGAGAGAGGTGGTTGTTCCTGAGTATTCTCAGGAAGTGCAGTCTCTGGTGTGCCTTCTTGATGGTATCCATGGTGTTGGTGCTCCAGGATAGGTCGTCGGCCAGGTGGACTCCCAGGAAGCGGAAGTTGGAGACCTTCTCCACGCAGTCACCGCTGATGATCAGGGGCAGGATGTCCGTTTTATTCCTCCTGAAGTCTATGATCAGCTCATTGGTCTTGGAGGTGTTCAGGGCCAGGTTGTTGACTGCACCAATCCGACAGCTTCTCCACCTTGTCCCGATATGCAGCCTCATCTCCCTCCGAGATGAGCCCCACTACGGTGGTGTCATCCGCAAATTTGATGATGGAGTTGCTGGAGTGGGCAGGTGTGCAGTCATATGTGTAGAGAAGGGGGCTCAGCACGCAGCCTTGTGGAGAGCCGGTGCTGAGGTACAGGCTCAATGATATGTGGCGACCCAACTGCACCCTCTTGGGGCAGTTGAATAAGAAGTCCTTAATCCACATGCAGATGGAGTTCGATAGACCCAGGTCTGACAGTTTGGACACCAGTCTCTCAGGTACAATGGTGTTAAATGCCGAACTATAATTCACAAAAAACAGCCGCACGTAGCTCACCCCCGTTTCCAGGTGACCCAGGGAGGACTGTAGGGCTGTGGCGATGGCGTCCTCTGTGGACCTGTTGGCTCTGTAGGCAAACTGGTGTGGGTCAAGCTTGGGAGGGAGGACTGAGGTAATATGCTTCTCGAAGCACTTCATAGCTATAGGCGTCAGTGCAACTGGACGGTAGTCATTCAGGTAGCTGACACGGTTCTTCTTTGGCACTGGGATTATTGTGGAGGTCTTCAGGCATGATGGGATGACGGCCTGAGAAAGGGACTGAGTGAAGATCTTAGTAAATACTCCGGCCAGCTGGTCTGCACAGTCCCTCAGTACCTGTCCCGGGACCCCATCTGGGGCTGTAACCTTCTTCGGGTTCACTGCCCTCAGCGTGCGTCTCACCTCATGCTCTTCCAGTATAAGCGTGCAGCTGCTATGGGTTTTAGGTGGGGGTGTTGTGACGGCTGCAGGTGTTTTTCTCTCGAATCGGGCGAAGAAGCTGTTTAACTCCCCCGCTCGAGAGGCGTCGCTGTCAGCCGACGGGTTACTGTGTCTGAAGTTGGTCATGTGTTTTATTTTGGCCTAAATAAAATATTTTTAAGCATAAAAATGGCTAAACAACAACTACAAATATCAACACTGCAGTAGGATTGGCAACTAAAAGGAAACCAAACTAGTCAGAAAGCACTGTAAGGCTCAGCCTTACAGTGTAAATGTGACTAAAGCGTGTTCATTTATGTCTTGAAGGGTCTCAAATGTTGAAAAATGTATTTAGAAGATCATAGAACAGCTTTTTATGCTTGAGCTATGAACATATTTTATCTATAATGAATGCCTATTTCCCACTACACCGAAATTGAATTATTTCTGTAACCTTTTTATTGTGTATGAAATTCCGACTGTAACATTGCATTTGTGCTCAAATATTGTTTTGTTTTTTTAATTTTATTTATATTGTGCAAGCGAGTAATAACCTGTGATTGATGTCAGCGATACACAAGGGACGACGGTATTATTATTTGTAAATAAAATCAATGAATATGTATGCTTATATACTGTATATATATATATATATATATATATATATATATATATATATATATATATATGTATATATATATATATATATATATATATATATATATATAGTGTATAGTGCTGTCTAATTATTATATTTTTTTAAATCAGAACAATCACATTTTGCAATGTGTATTTATTATAATCAAGCACATAATACTCACTTCTATTGTAATTATTAACCTAAAAAAATATCTCAATTTATTACCACAAATGCCATTTTATAGTCAGAAAATCATACAGGAAAATGTTTGAATTGCACTTCATTTATTTGTTTTCGACTTTTATCCAAACGACTGTCTGGGTTTATTTTGAAAACATTTTTAACCAGTGAGGACATGAGTTAGAGTCCCTCACTCATCTTTGCTCCGACATATGCATTGACCGTACACAAAAATTCACATTGTAGGAATTTTAAATAATTTATTTGTAAATGATGGTGGAAAATAAGTATTTGGTCAACTATTCAAAGCTCTCACTGATGGAAGGACGTTTAGGCTCAAAATCTCACGATAAATAGCCCCATTCATTCTTTCCTTAACACGGCTCAGTTGTCCTATCCCCTTAGCAGAAAAACAGTCCCAAAGCATAATGATCACAGTAGGTATGGTGTTCTTGGGATGCAACTCAGTATTCTTCTTCCTCCAAACACGACAAGTTGAGTTTGTACCAAAAAGTTCTATTTTTGTTTCATCTGACCACATGACATTCTCCCAATCCTCTGCTGTATCATCAATGTGTCCATTTTGATATAAACTCAACTAGTCGTGTTTGGAGTAAGAAGAATACTGAGTTACATCCCAAGAACACCATAACTACTGTGAAGTATGGGGGTGGAAACATCATGCTTTGTGGCTGTTTTTCTGCTAAGGGGACAGGACGATTGATCCGTGTTAAAGAAAGTATGAATGGGGCCATATATCGTGAGATTTTGAGCCAAAACTTCCTTCCATCAGTGAGAGCTTTGAATGGTTGACCAAATACTTATTTTCCACCATAATTTACAAATAAATTGTTTAAAATTCCTACAATGTGAATTCTTGGATTTTTTTTCACATTCTGTCATCATTTTAAGTGGGAGAATTTGCACAATCGGTGGCTGACTAAATACGTTTTTGCCCCACTGTGTATATATATATATATATATATATATATATATATATATATATATATATATATATATATACATATGTATATATATGTATATATATGTATATATATATATATATATACATATACATGTATGTATATATATGTATATATATATATATATATATATATATATATATATATATATATGTATATATACGTATACAAACCCATTTCCATATGAGTTGGGAAATTGTGTTAGATGTAAAAATAAACGGAATACAATGATTTCAATATCATTTTCAACCCATATTTAGTTGAATATGCTACAAAGACAACATATGTGATGTTTAAACTGATAAACATTTTTTTTTGTAAATAATCATTTACTTTAGAATTTGATGCCAGCAACACGTGAAAAAGATGTTGGGAGAGGTGGCAATACATACTGATAAAGTTGAGGAATGCTCATCAAACACTTATTTGGAAAATCCCAAAGGTGTGCAGGCTAATTGGGAGCAGGTGGGTGCCATAATTGGGTATAAAAGCGGCTTCCATGAAATGCGAAGTAATTCACAAACAAGGATGGGGCGAGGGTCACCAATTTGTAGGCAAATTGTCTAACAGTTTTAGAACAACATTTCTCAACGAGCTATTGTAAGGAATTTAGGGATTTTACCATCTACGGTCCGTAAAATCATCAAACGGTTCAGAGAATCTGGAGAAATCACTGCACGTAAGCGATGATATTACGGACCTGTGACCCTCAGGCGGTACTGCATCAAACAGCGACATTTACACGTGTAAAGGATATCACCACATGGGCTCAGGAACACTTTATAAACCACTGTCAGTAATTACAGTTGGTCGCTACATCTGTAAGTGCAAGTTAAAACTCTGCTATGCAACGCAAAACCCATTTATCAACAACACACAGGAACGCCGCCGGCTTCGCTGGGCAAGAGCTCATCTAAGATGGACTGATACAAAGTGGAAAAGTGTTCTGTGGTCTGACGAGTCCACATTTCAAATTATATTTGGAAACTGTGGACATGGTGTCCTCTGGAACAAAGAGGAAAATAACAATCAGGATTGTTATAGGCGCAAAGTTCAAAAGCCAGCAACTGTGATGGTATGGGGGTGTATTAGTGCCCAAGGCATGGATAACTTACACATTTGTGACGGCACCATTAATGCTGAATGGTCCATACAGGTTCTGGACCAACATATGTTGTCATCCAAACAACGTTATCATGGACGCCCCTGCTTATTTCAGCAAAACAATGCCAAGCCACGTGTTACAACAGCGTGGCTTGGTAGTAAAAGAGTCCGGGTACTTTCCTGGCCAGCCTCCAGTCCAGACCTGTCCCCCATGGAAAATGTGTGGCGCATTATGAAGCGTAAAATACGACAACAAGACCGCAGACTGTTGAACAACTTAAGCTGTACATCAAGCAAGCATGATAAAGAATTCCACTTTCAAAGCTTCAACAATTAGTTTCCTCAGTTCCCAAATGTTTATTGAGTGTTGTTAAAAGAAAAGGTGATGTAACAAAGTGGTGAACATGCCCTTTCCCAACTACTTTGGCACGTGTTGCAGCCATGAAATTCTAAGTTAATTATTATTTGCAAAAAAAAAAAAAGTTTATTGAGTCTGAACATCAAATATCTTGTCTTTGAAGTGCGTTCAATTGAATATGGGTTGAAAAGGATTTGTAAATCATTGCATTCTGTTTATATTTACATCCAACACAATTTCCCAACTCATATGGAAACGGGGTTTGTATATCCAAAAATATCTACCGGTATCGTTCTTTCATCTGAATGCCACTGTACGGCGGTGACTACAGAGCCGAGGCGCGTGATGTTTAGTGTGTCAGAACGCACACACAAAGTGCATACAAGCAATAACATCTTGGAGAGGAGGCATGGCTAAAAATGACAATGTGGTGAAGTACAATATGGAGGTATTTGGGTTCAAAGCTAACAATAAAGGTGACACTTTAAACAAGGAGGCTGCAATTTCCACTTTAAAAAACACCTCGCCAAATGTGGCTATTAGTATTACCACCGTTGCTTACCACTTAGGTAAACATTTACATAATAAGCATTCTGATCTCCACAAGGAGTTATAAGGAGGGACAGGTAATAATGTTGTTACACCTGTCCTGCTGTTCAGCTCCGGTGCAGACCGTAGTCGAGCAGCACAGAGCAGATGTTCCTTATCGGGTTGATGTTTTTACCCTTCACTTCACCCGGCAATTGGTCTGCTAAGCTCCACTTTCGGGTCAGAATGACAAGGCCGCCGATTTGTGACAATCTGGTTGCTTGATTTATAGTTTTGCAGGACACAACCGGACCTGTTCATCACTGTCCTGCACAATGCACACGCTACCTCTCTCTTTCTTTACTCGCCCACTCACTCACTGACGCCACTCAGCCAACACGATGACATTCTCGCAAACTGTAGGTTACTCTCATAAGTAAACTAGCTCCTCTGTTGCATGTTCGTACATAACATGTTCGTACATAACATGTAGATACATAACTTGTATGTACATAACATGTATGTACATAACATGTAGATACATAACATGTATGTACATAACATGTAGATACATAACTTGTATGTACATAACATGTATGTACATAACATGTAGATACATAACATGTATGTACATAACATGTATGTACATAATATGTAGATACATAACATGTTCGTACATAACATGTAGATACGTAACATGTACGTACGTAACATGTAGATACATAACATGTATGTACATAACATGTAGATACATAACATGTAGATTTGTAGACACGCACACAGCTGCTTGGCTTGATGCCAAATATTAGCGGAGTCAAAAGGACTGAATTTTGTAACAAATTCCAACAATTAGTGTTTTGTCTTTAACAAATGTGTGTTTTACTGCTACTTGGCTTATCTGTGTACATTTATCCATAATTTTTTTTTTACTTACTGACTAGTTCATACTATTTATTTTTCCTAAAAGCACAGACTAGGAGGGGCAACTATAAATCCTGATGTCAATAAAGCTTATTATAGTCTAATGCAATCCTTTTTTATTTTTTTCCCTTGAGTAAGTGCAGTTTTGAAAATTGACTTAAGAGTTTAAAATCAGGTCAAAAGTTTAAAAAAATGACAAGACTTACGACTGTGTGTACGGGGGAAATTAATGACTTAAAACAGGAATTATAAACACAAGTGCTCGTCCATGACACACACCCTGAAACAGTATTGTTCCACAAATCTCATAAAAGGTGAGATGTCAATAGGGTACACATTCTAAAATTTAATTTTACTTTTAACCTAAACATGCATAAATGAAACATGGATCATTTATGAGCTCAGGCCAAAACAACATGGTAAATTTATTGACCGCTGTATTTGATTTTATCTGATAGATTTTCATTGATCCCTTGAGTGTCTGCTGTATAGAAGATTGAGGTAAACGTTAAGATGAAGTCTCACGTCACAAATGAAACGACTTTACAACTGTCTGTGTGAGGGAAGAGGTCATCATTGAATAAAGGAATTACAAACACCTGGGCTTGCAAAAAGGAAGTCAAATAAGTTTCACAAGGAGGTTCCACTAAGATTTTAACTTAGATGACTGGATTCTGAGTCCAGTGTGCCAACCATTACACCACGGAACCTGCATGAACATGTGTAAAACTAAGGGATCCAACAGTACACAGGGTTTGATTTGATTTGATATATTTTTATGGATCCAAAGAGTGTGTGCCGTGAAAAAAATAAAGGTTAAAGTTTAAAATTAGGTTGAAAGACATAGATAAAAAGAAATCTCTGGTCAAATACCTTGCCTGACAAACACAAGTGCTCGACCAGGAATTGAACACAGGACCTTTTGCATCCTAAGCGAGACTCTTACAACTTGACCAACAGGCCCTGAAATGGCTTTGACCAACAAGCCCTGAAATGGTTTTGACCAAAAGGACAAGATCACGGGTACAAGCGGTCGAAAAGAGTTTCCACCGCCGGGTGACGGGGCTCTAACTTAGAGATAAGATGAGAAGCTCTGTCATCCGGGGGGAGGTCAAAGTAAAGCCGCTGCTCCTCCACATTGAGAGGAGCCAGATGAGGTGGTTCGGGCATCTGGTCAGGATGCCACCCGAATGCTTTCCTCAGAAGGTGTTAAGGGCACACTCCACTAATAGGAAGATCCGGGGCATGTTTAAAATCACTGTTAAGGGCTTGTCTGGGAATTGAACCCCTGAGTTACCCCAGTAACTAAGGGGGAGACTGGACTGAACAGTCCAATATTAAAAGTAGGTTCTAATTACAAACCCCAGAGCTTGCAAAATGTGAATGAAATGGAGGACCTAGCTTTCACAAGGAGGACCCACCAAGATTAGAGAATGGATCACTGCGGTTAGAGTCCAGCATGTGAACCATTTCACCATTGAACCTGCAAGTATTACTGCAAAACGAAGAGTTCCAACAAAACAATAGTTTAAAATTAAGTCAAAAATCAAACATGGAAATAATTTCGACTGTGGACAATTGAAAAACTGATGCCTGACAAATACAAGGGCTTGTCCGGGAATTGAACCCGGGACCTCTCGCACCCGAAGCGAGAATCATACGACTAGACCAACAAGCCACGTAAAGGTATTGTTCAACTAAAAATCTTACGAATTGTGAGATTTTAACAGGAAAATCATTCTGAAACTGGGTTAGTAGATTACAATGTTGCCACTAATTTAAAGTTATGGCTATTTTCATGCAAAAAAGAACCAAGGGTTACTAGGTTTGTTCTAAAACAATTAGAGCCAAAATCGTACAACTAAATTAACAAGCTCTGAGCTGTGATTTTGCAAGAATCTCAACAAATGTGATATTTTGATAGGGGACACAATCTGAAACTGGGCTTTAAAGATGGGGGATTGACGTCGATCTCTCGGAGTGAAGTCACTGAGTAGTTAGATAACTCCACGGTGGCAAAGCTCTGGGGGTTGACAAAATTTGTCCAGAAATGCTGAAGGCTCTGGGTGTTGAGGGGCTTTCTTGGTTGACACACCTTTTCAACATTGCCTGGAAGTCTGGGACAGCACGGAGGGAGTGGCAGACTGGGAAGGTGGGTCACCTATTCAAAAATGGGGACCAGAGGGGTGTGTGCTAAGATCAGCCGATCAGCTGCTACTGACAGTCCCTGACACAAGGCTGAAGCTTAGAGGTGACAGAGCTTTTGCTGCTGCTGATCCCAAGCTCTGGAACGACCTACCTCTGAGTGTTAGACAAGCCTCCTATCTTCCTGTTTTTAAATCTCTCTTAAAAACATATTTTTATTCCTTGGCTTTTAACACTAAGTGATATCCATCCTGCAATGGCACCCCATTATACACCTGCTGTGAACCTGTTTTTATGTTTTATTTATGTTTTATGTTTGTGTTGTGTTGTTTGCTCGGTCCTCGTATTATCTTTTAACCTGCCCCTTGGACAGCACTTCGGCTACCCCTGTGGTAAATTTTAAATGTGCTTTATAAATAAAGTTGATTTGATTTGATTTACAGTAGTATCACAACACGACTCAGCCTCTATATCAATCAATCAATCAATGTTTACTTATATAGCCCTAAATCACTAGTGTCTCAAAGGGCTGCACAAACCACTACGACATCCTCGGTAGGCCCACATAAGGGCAAGGAAAACTCACACCCAGTGGGACATCGGTGACAATAATGACCCAGTGGGACGTCGGTGACAATGATGACTATGAGAACATGATACTGTGAAAGATCAATCCATAATGGATCCAACACAGTCGCGAGAGTCCAGTCCAAAGCGGATCCAACACAGCAGCGAGAGTCCCGTTCACAGCGGAGCCAGTAGGAAACCATCCCAAGCGGAGGCTGATCAGCAGCGCAGAGATGTCCCCAGCCGATACACAGGCGAGCAGTACATGGCCACCGGATCGGACCGGACTCCCTCCACAAAGGAGAGTGGGACATAGAAGAAAAAGAAGAGAAACGGCAGATCAACTGGTCTAAAAAGGGAGTCTATTTAAAGGCTAGAGTATACAAATGAGTTTTAAGGTGAGACTTAAATGCTTCTACTGAGGTGGCATCTCGAACTGTTACCGGGAGGGCATTCCAGAGTACTGGAGCCCGAAATGAAAAAGCTCTACAGCCCGCAGACTTTTTTTGGGCTTTGGGGATCACTAATAAGCCGGAGTCCTTTGAACGCAGATTTCTTGCCGGGACATATGGTACAATACAATCGGCAAGATAGGATGGAGCTAGACCGTGTAGTATTTTATACGTAAGTAGTAAAACCTTAAAGTCACATCTTAAGTGCACAGGAAGCCAGTGCAGGTGAGCCAGTACAGGCGTAATGTGATCAAACTTTCTTGTTCTTGTCAAAAGTCTAGCAGCCGCATTTTGTACCAACTGTAATCTTTTAATGCTAGACATGGGGAGACCCGAAAATAATACGTTACAGTAGTCGAGGCGAGACGTAACAAACGCATGGATAATGATCTCAGCGTCTTTAGTGGACAGAATGGAGCGAATTTTAGCAATATTACGGAGATGAAAGAAGGCCGTTTTAGTAACGCTTTTAATGTGTGCCTCAAAGGAGAGAGTTGGGTCGAAGATAATACCCAGATTCTTTACCGTGTCGCCTTGTTTAATTGTTTGGTTGTCAAATGTTAGAGTTGTATTATTAAATAGAGTTCGGTGTCTAGCAGGACCGATAATCAGCATTTCCGTTTTTTTGGCGTTGAGTTGCAAAAAGTTAGCGGACATCCATTGTTTAATTTCATTAAGACACGCCTCCAGCTGACTACAATCCGGCATGTTGGTCAGCTTTAGGGGCATGTAGAGTTGGGTGTCATCAGCATAACAGTGAAAGCTAACACCGTATTTGCGTATGATGTCACCTAGCGGCAGCATGTAGATGCTGAAGAGTGCAGGGCCAAGGACCGAACCCTGGGGAACTCCACACGTTACCTTAACGTAGTCCGAGGTCACATTGTTATGGGAGACACACTGCATCCTATCAGTAAGATAAGAGTTAAACCAAGACAGGGCTAAGTCTGACATACTAATTCGTGTTTTGATACGTTCTAATAAAATATTATGATCGACAGTATCGAAAGCAGCGCTAAGATCGAGGAGCAGCAACATAGATGACGCATCGGAATCCATCGTTAGCAATAGATCATTAGTCATTTTTGCGAGGGCTGTCTCCGTCGAGTGATTTGCCCTGAAACCGGATTGAAAGGTTTCACATAGATTGTTAGACGCTAAGTGTTCATTTAACTGCTCCGCAACAATTTTTTCGAGGATTTTTGAAATAAAGGGAAGGTGAGACACCGGTCGGTAGTTTACCATGAGGTCAGGATCGAGGTTAGGTCTTTTAAGAAGAGGATGAATAACCGCTTTTTTGAATGCAAGGGGAACAGTGCCCGAGGAAAGTGATAAGTTTATAATATTTAGCACTGATGGACCTAATAATACAAAGAGCTCCTTGATCAGTTTCCCAGGAAGAGGGTCAAGTAAACATGTTGTTTGTTTTATTCCATTTACACGTTGTAACAATTCCTCTAATGTTATTTCCTCAAAACGAGAGAAACTATTTTGGAGGGCAGTATCCGCCGTATATACAATCGTGTCAGTGTTAATAGAACCCCGTTGTAACTGGGACGCATTGTCTTTAATCTCCTTTCTAATGACTTCAATTTTCTTACTAAAGAATTGCATAAAGTCATCAGCTGAGTGGGTGGAGCTACTGGAAGGAGTCCCTTGTTGGGTTAGCGATGCTACCGTACTAAACAAAAATTTAGGATCGTTTTTATTACGGTGGATGAGATTTGAGTAATAATTAGCTTTAGCTAAGGTAAGCATGCGTTTATAAGTTATTAAACCATCACTCCATGCTTGATGGTGCACCTCAAGTTTAGTCGTGCGCCATTTGCGTTCCAGCTTTCTGCATAATAATTTCTGAGCTCTAGTTTCTTCTGTAAACCACGGGTTGCGCTTTTTTGGAGCCTTTTTTAACTTTAGCGGTGCTATGTTATCAATGGTTTCGCGCAGGGCGTCGTTAAAGTTGTTAGTGAGGTTATCAATAGAGCCCACATATTTTGGGAATGGTGCCATTACCGAGGGCAGTAGGTCAGCAAGAGTTGTCGTTGTGGCTGTATTAATGTTGCGGCTACTATAGCAGTTATTATTATTATTAGTTTGACGAACATGCGTCTGAACCTCGAATTTTATAAGGTAATGATCGGACAATACTTTAGTATACGGGAGTATCGTAACTTTGGAAGCGGTGATACCCCTGACAAGCACTAGGTCTATCGTATTACCGTTGCGATGCGTGGGTTCATTTATTATTTGTGTGAGACCACAGCTATCAATTATAGTCTGGAGCGCTACGCACGGTGGGTCCGATGGGGTATTCATATGGATATTAAAGTCCCCCATTATGATTATATTATCGGCGTGTGTCACTAGATCAGCAACGAACTCTGAGAATTCATTGATAAAGTCCGAATAGGGCCCTGGGGGGCGGTAGATAACAGCCAGGTGTAGAGGCAGCGGTGTGACAGACCTCATAGTAAGCACCTCAAACGATTTATATTTATTATTTATGTTAGGACTAAGGTTAAAGTTTTCGTTGTATATTAGTGCGACCCCCCCCACCCCTTTTAAGCGGACGGGCAATATGCGCATGTGTAAAGTTAGGAGGGCATGCCTCATTTAGCGCAAAAAAGTCGTTTGGTTTAAGCCAGGTTTCACTGAGACCGATGACGTTAAGATTGTTGTCTCTGATAATATCATTAACTAACAACGTTTTGGGAGACAATGATCTTATGTTTAAAAAACCTATATTATAGGTAGTGGGCTGTTTTAGGGAATTTTTGATCAAATTATCCGTAGTAGCAATATTAATAATGTTGTGTTTATTATGCCCAGTGCATTCAGTATAATTACGACCATATCTAGGAATTGATACGACGGGAATGTTCCGATTGTTTGATTGTTGCTTTGATAAACTGCACGCATCATGGTTAGCCTCCTCAGTAACGGGGATTTTCCGATTGTTTGTTTGTTGCTTTGATAAACTGCACGCATCATAGTTAGCCACCTCAGTAACGGGGATTTTTATAGGAAAAGTTTACGCCAAACTACTGGAAAGGATGGTCCGTCCGAAAGTCGAACCTCGGATTTAAGAGGAGCAATGTGGATTCTGTCCTGGTCGTGGAACAACTGACCAGCTCTTTATTCTTTCAAAAATCCTGGAGAAGGCCTGGGAGTATGTCTATCCAGTAGTTTGCGTACCAGGAAGGCGTTGGTGTGGAGGATGCTATCTTTTACCTGCTGCATCGAGCCCACTCACACCTGGATAAGGGAAATGGCACTGTGAGGATCCTGTTCCTGGACTTCTCGAGTGCCTTTAATACCATCCAGTCCCGCCTCCTTCAGGACAAGCTCTACAAAATGCAAGTGGACCCCTGCCTGGTTGCCTGGATTTCGAACTACCTCACCGACAGGTCACAGTACGTCAGACTGAAGGACATCACGTTTGACACTGTGATCAGCAGCACCGGAGCACCGCAGGGAACGGTGCTGGCCCCTCTACTCTTCACCCTGTACAGCGCTGACTTCTGCTACAACTCAGAGCTGTGTCACATCCAGAAGTACGCGGATGACACAGCCATCGTCGGGTGCATCAGGGACGGCAGAGAGGAGGAGTTTCGGAACCTGGTGAGGGACTTTGTTGTCTGGTGCCACACGAACGTCTTGCAGCTCAATCCGTCAAAGACCAAGGAGCTGGTCATTGACTTTGGGAGGTCGAGTCCACGGTCACAACCTATTGTGATCGAGGGAGTTGAGGTACAGACCGTGGACTCATTCAAGTACCTCGGGGTTTGGGTGGACAATAAGCTGGACTGGACTGTTAACACGGACCACCAGTACAAGAAAGGACAGAGCAGGCTGTACTTCCTCGGGAGACTGCACTCCTTCAACATTTGTAGAAAACTCCTGTGGATGTACTACCAGTCTGTGGTTGCCAGTGTTCTGTTCTACATGGTAGTGTGCTGGGGGGGCAGTACATCTAAGAAGGACAGCTCCAGACTTGAGAAACTGATCAGGCGGGCCGGTTCTACAATCGGAATGAAACTGGACTCACTGGTGACGGTGGCAGAGAAGAGGACTGTTGACAAACTAGTGAGCATCCTGGATGATGCCAGTCACCCTCTGCATAGCGTTATCAGTAGCCAGAGGAGCCTGTTCAGTGCTAGACTGCTTCATCCCAAGTGCAGGACTAATAGACTCAAAAACTCCTTTGTCCCACACGCCATTAGACTGTACAACTCCTCTCTGGGACGGGGGACGGGGGGTATTAGGATGACAGGGGATTCAGAACATTAACAGTGCAATACGTTCTCATAACATGGTCACTACTGCCTACTTTGTCTTGTTATATTCTTATTTTACTGTTATATTGTTATTCCTATGGTTTTTATTCTTTTTGTAATATCTCTCTATTTTGTTTCCTTTTAAACCCCCATTATTTACTTTTTACTTTTTTTTTTTTTTTTAATTGATCTCAACTCTGTACACTGCTGCTGGAATTTTAATTTTCCTGAAGGAATTCTCCTGAAGGAATCAATAAAGTACTATCCATCTATCTATCTATCTATCTATCTATCTATCTATCTATCTATCTATCTATCTATCTATCTATGTGTGCTTTGTGGATTTGGAGGGCTGCGCTCTGTCACCTATCCTGTTAGTTATTTTTATGGACAAGATTTCTAAGCAGAGTTGTGACCATGGCGGAGAGGGTACTCGTCTCGGGGGGTAAAGGTTGCGTCACTGCTGTTTGCAGATGATGTGGTCCTGATGGCACCATCGGTTCGTGACCTTCAGCTGTCACTGGATTGGTTCAGCGGCTGGAAAGAGGATCAGCATCTTCAAATCTGAGGCCATGGTTCTCAGAAGGAAACTGATTGTTTGTACAGTCCAGGTAGAGAACGTATCTTAGGGTCTTGTTCACGAGGCGAGGGAAAGATGGAGACGGAAATCCACCGGACAATCGGAACAGCTGAGGCAGTATTGCAGTCTCTATGCCGCACTGTTGTGATGAAACGAACGCTGAGCCAGAAGGCAAAGCTCTTGGTCTACCGAGCTACAGTATCTACACACCTATGGTCATGAAGTGTGGGTCATGACCGAAAGAATAAGATCGCGGATACAAGCGGCTGAAATGACGTTCCTCAGAAGGGTGGCTGGCATCTCCCTTAGAGATAGGGTGAGAAGTTCAGTCACCCGAGAGAGACTCAGAGTCGAGTCGCTGCTCCTTCGCCTGGAAAGGAGCCAGTTTAGGTGGTTCGGCCATCTTGTGCGGATGCCTCACGAGGGTCTCCTAGGGAGGTACTCGTTGCCAAGGACCAGACGGGGGGATTACATCTCATCTTTGGCCTGGGAACTCTTCGGGTTCCCCCAGGAGGAAGTTGCTAATGTTGCTCTGGAGAGGGAAGTCTGGATAGACCAACAAGCCCCGAAAAATCACATTCCAAAAAAAAATCTCATGAATTGTGAGATGTTAAAAGGGAACATAATCTAGGTTAGTATATTGCACTTTTACCACTAGTTTAAAGGTATGGCTATTTTCATGCAAAAAAGAACTAAAGGTTACAAGCTCTGTCCTAAAATATTTAGAGCTCGTAAACTGAGGTAACACTGTATTTTATTTTATAAATGTTTAATAATCCCTTGAGTGTGCGCAGTTTGATCTAGGCGGCTTAAAATCACTGTTAGGGGCTTGTCTGGGAATTGAACCCAGGACCTCCCGCACCCGAAGCAGGAATCATACCACTAGACCAACAAGCCCTATACAACACGACTTACCAACTTTCCAAAAAGTTTATATTTTATTTGCGGAGACACGGTAACTCCACTTTCATTAGCTCACATTTTGATTCACTTTTTCAGGATTTGAACCCCAGACCCGAGGCAAAAATCATACGACTAGAACGGGGGTCAGCAAACCGCGGCTCTCGAACCGCATGCTGCTCTTTAGTGCTCTTTACTCCCTGGAGCATTTTTTAAAAAAGGACTGAAAAGGGAATAGGATGGGAGGGGGAAATCACTATTTTGTTTTAGTATGTTTTTTGTTTGAGGACAAACATGACACAAACCTTCCCAGTTGTTAGAAAACCCACTGTTTAATACACTATATTACCAAAAGCATTTGGCCACCCATCCAAATGATCAGAATCAGGTGTCCTAATCACTTGGACCGGCTACAGGTGTGTAAAATGAAGCACTTAGACATGGAGACAGTTTCTACATACATTTGTGAAAGAAATGATTTCCAGTGATTTCCAGCGTGGAACTGTCACAGGATGCCACCTAAGCTACAAATCCAGTCGTGAAATTTCCTTGCTCCTAAATATTCCAAAGACAACTATCGGCTTTTTTATAAGAAAATTACAGAGTTCGGAAACAACAGCAACTCAGCCACAAAATGGTAGGCTATGTAATCCGACAGCGGATGCTGAAGCACATAATGCAAAGAGGTCGCCAACTTTCTGCACAGTCAGTTGCTACAAAGAACCAAACTTCATGTGACCTTCCAATTAGTGTTACGGCGCATGCGCAGTCTGCTTATCCCTCCTGCATTTGAGTGTCACAATTCGTCATCTGACTGCTCGCCCGGACACGCTCACGCTGAGCTCAGCATGCCCACGCAGCGACAAGCCTGCACTCAATTGCTAATCTGCACACCTGGTATTGATGAGGGCGAGCTGGATAAAAGACCAGTGGACCCAAGGATCGGCGCGGTATCTTAATAGTTTTCATGGTGTACTTACCCTCCCGTCTCACTTTTCCCCGGATCTCCTTCTGTCCTCTGACTGCCTCCCTCGTTCCTCGACTCCTCGCTCGCCCCTGGACTCCAACGCCTCTTTCTCGCCCCTGATCATCTGCCATGGACTGCCTCGTTCCTTCGCTCTCGTCAACACTTCAGGTTATTTACACACATAATAACACACATTCGCACTTACGTTTAACAGACTCGATTTCCTTAGTTTATCTAGTGGTGTTTTTTGGTATTGTTATATATACATTGAATTTATATATAATAAATTGTACTTTACTGTCCTCTGGTGTCAGTCTGCCGTCATCTTCCCTAGTCAAAACATAACAATTAGCCTACGTACAGTACGCAGAGAGCTTTATGGAATGGTATTCCTTTGCCGAGCAGCCGCATCCAAGCCATACATCCAAGTCCAATGCAAAGCGTTGGATGCAGTGGTGTAACGCACGTCGCCACCGGACTCTAGAGCAGTGGAAATGCGTTTTCCGGAGTTATGAATCATGCGTTTCCATCTGGCAATCTGATGGACGAGCCTGGGTTTGGAGGTTGCCTGGAGAACGGTGTGAAATTTGGTGGAGGAGAAATTATGGTATGGGGTTGTTTTTCAGGAGTTGGGCTTGTGAAAGGAACTTAGAATACTCTAGGATACCAAAATATTTTGGACAATTCCATGCTCCCGAGTCCCAACCTTGTGGGAACAGATTGGAGCCACATCACCAACATGGACGAGGTGCAGCTCACTTTTGACATCCCGGTGAACCACAATGTCAAGAAGAAGCTCCCCACAGCCAAAAAGTGACGTTGAAGTTTGCACGTCTCCCTCGTCGAAAAAGACCTCGAAGGCGGAGTGGGCGGATGATGGTTGCTTAGAAGCTCCACAACGGTCACAAAGGCGGCAGAAGGCTGCAGCAAAGATGGGCCCCCAATTGTCTTGGTCCCCATGCCATTGAAACCCTGGCCTTCTATTTGCTAAGGACAGTGTGGTGGCTGTCTGTGCACCAGTCTCCCCACTTTAAAAGATTCCACACACAGGCGTTCTCCTGAAGGCAATCCCACCAACAGGAGGACAGTCATACTCGTTTCAAGTGATTGCCAACGACTTTAACTTTATATAAGACTTTTAAACTCTTTTTGATAGGAGCCTATTAAAACTAATACAGACACTTATGTAATGCATTGTCTTCATTATAACACTTATATAAGACATTTAAAGTAATTTTGATAGTAGGCTATTATAGCTAATAAAGATACTTACAACACATGTTACCTTCATTATAAGACTTATTTATGGCTTTTCATTTTGTGTGGCTCCAGGCAGATTAGTTTTTTGTATTTTTGGTCTAACTTCGACGCACAGCAAGGGCTCTGGAACCACTTCTCTCGAGAGGGATTGGACCCTCTTCCACTCTGGCGTTGCCGGCAGTGAGAGGCGACGGGCTGGGGTGGCAATTCTTGTTTCCCCCCAGCTCAAAGCCTGTACGTTGGAGTTCAACCCGGTGGACGAAAGGGTAGCCTCCCTCCGCCTTCGGGTGGGGGGACGGGTCCTGACTGTTGTTTGTGCTTATGCACCAAACAGCAGTTCAGAGTACCCACCCTTTTTGGGAACACTTGAGGGAGTACTGGAAAGTGCTCCCCCGGGTGATTCCCTTGTCCTACTGGGAGACTTCAACGCTCACGTTGGCAACGACAGTGAAACCTGGAGAGGCGTGATTGGGAAGAATGGCCGCCCGGATCTGAACCCGAGTGGTGTTTTGTTATTGGACTTTTGTGCTCGTCACAGTTTGTCGATAACAAACACCATGTTCAAACATAAGGGTGTCCATATGTGCACTTGGCACCAGGACACCCTAGGCCGCAATTCCATGATCGACTTTGTAGTTGTGTCATCGGATTTGCGGCCTCATGTTCTGGACACTCGGGTGAAGAGAGGGGCGGAGCTTTCTACCGATCACCACCTGGTGGTGAGTTGGCTGCGATGGTGGGGGAGGATGCCGGACAGACCTGGGAGGCCCAAACGCATTGTGAGGGTCTGCTGGGAACATCTGGCAGAGTCTCCTGTCAGACAAAGTTTCAATTCCCACCTCCGGAAGAACTTTGAACATGTCACGAGGGAGGTGCTGGACATTGAGTCCGAGTGGGCCATGTTCCGCACCTCTATTGTCGAGGCGGCAGATCGGAGCTGTGGCCGCAAGGTAGTTGGTGCCTGTCGGGGCGGCAATCCTAAAACCCCTTGGTGGACACCAGCGGTGAGGGATGCCGTCAAGCTGAAGAAGGAGTCCTATCGGGTCCTTTTGGCTCATAGGACTCCGGAGGCAGTGGACAGGTACCGACAGGCCAAGCGGTGTGCAGCTTCAGCGGTCGCGGAGGCAAAAACTCGGACATGGGAAGAGTTCGGGGAAGCCATGGAAAACGACTTCCGGACGGCTTCGAAGCGATTCTGGACCACCGCCCGCCGCCTCAGGAAGGTTGAAGCAGTGCACTATCAACACCGTGTATGGTGCGGATGGTGTTCTGCTGACCCCGACTGCGGATGTTGTGGATAGGTGGAAGGAATACTTCGAAGACCTCCTCAATCCCACCAACACGTCTTCCTATGAGGAAGCAGTGCCTGGGGAATCTGTGGTGGACTCTCCTATTTCTGGGGCTGAGGTCGCTGAGGTAGTTAAAAAGCTCCTCGGTGGCAAGGCCCCAGGGGTGGACGAGATCCGCCCGGAGTTCCTTAAGGCTCTGGATGCTGTGGGGCTGTCTTGGTTGACAAGACTTTGCAGCATCGCGTGGACATCGGGGGCGGTACCTCTGGATTGGCAGACCGGGGTGGTGGTTCCTCTCTTTAAGAAGGGGCACCGGAGGGTGTGTTCCAACTATCGTGGGATCACACTCCTCAGCCTTCCCGGTAAGGTTTATTCAGGTGTACTGGAGAGGAGGCTACGTCGGATAGTCGAACCTCGGATTAAGGAGGAACAGTGTGGTTTTCGTCCTGGTCGTAGAACTGTGGACCAGCTCTATACTCTCGGCAGGGTTCTTGAGGGTGCATGGGAGTTTGCCCAACCAGTCTACATGTGCTTTGTGGACTTGGAGAAGGCATTCGACCGTGTCCCTCGGGAAGTCCTGTGGGGAGTGCTCAGAGAGTATGGGGTATCGGACTGTCTTATTATGGCGGTCCGTTCCCTGTACGATCAGTGCCAGAGCCTGGTTCGCATTGCCGGCAGTAAGTCAAACACATTTCCAGTGAGGGTTGGACTCCGCCAAGGCTGTCCTTTGTCACCGATTCTGTTCATAACTTTTATGGACAGAATTTCTAGGCGCAGTCAAGGCGTTGAGGGGTTCCGGTTTGGTAACCGCAGGATTAGGTCTCTGCTTTTTGCAGATGATGTGGTCCTGATGGCTTCATCTGACCGGGATCTTCAGCTCTCGCTGGATCGGTTCGCAGCCGAGTGTGAAGCGACCGGAATGAGAATCAGCACCTCCAAATCCGAGTCCATGGTTCTCGCCCGGAAAAGGGTGGAGTGCCATCTCCGGGTTGGGGAGGAGACCCTGCCCCAAGTGGAGGAGTTCAAGTACCTAGGAGTCTTGTTCACGAGTGAGGGAAGAGTGGATCGTGAGATCGACAGGCGGATCGGTGCGGCGTCTTCAGTAATGCGGACGTTGTACCGATCCGTTGTGGTGAAGAAGGAGCTGAGCCGGAAGGCAAAGCTCTCAATTTACCGGTCGATCTACGTTCCCATCCTCACCTATGGTCATGAGCTTTGGGTCATGACCAAAAGGATAAGATCACGGGTACAAGCGGCCGAAATGAGTTTCCTCCGCCGTGTGGCGGGGCTCTCCCTTAGAGATAGGGTGAGAAGCTCTGCCATCCGGGAGGAACTCAAAGTAAAGCCGCTGCTCCTTCACATCGAGAGGAGCCAGATGAGGTGGTTCGGGCATCTGGTCAGGATGCCACCCGAACGCCTCCCTAGGGAGGTGTTTAGGGCACGTCCAACCGGTAGGAGGCCACGGGGAAGACCCAGGACACGTTGGGAAGACTATGTCTCCCGGCTGGCCTGGGAACGCCTCGGGATCCCCCGGGAAGAGCTAGACGAAGTGGCTGGGGAGAGGGAAGTCTGGGTTTCCCTGCTTAGGCTGTTGCCCCCGCGACCCGACCTCGGATAAGCGGAAGATGATGGATGGATGGATATTTTTGGTCCGATATGGCTCTTTCACTGTTTTGGGTTGCCGGCTCCTGGACTAGACCAACAAGCTTTGAGTTGTGATTTTGCAAGAATTTCAATAAATGTGATTATTTAATTGGGGACACCATCTAAATCTGGGCCTCCATATTGCACTTATAACACAAATCGGATTTACTGCAATTTTTTTGTAAGCCCTAAGGCTTTTGAGCTCAGTCCTGAAACAAAATGAGGTCGTAGATGTAAGAACCACTGTTTTAGATTTTATACATTTTCATTGATCCCTTGAGTGTGTGCTGTTTGGAAAATTGAGCAAAGAGTTTAAAATCACTGTTTGGGGATTATCCGGGAATTGAACCCAGGACTTCACTTCTCGCACCATAGGCGAGAATCATACGACTAGACCAACAAGCCATGCAAAATCATTTTCCAACAAAAAATCTCATGAATTATGAGATTTTAACAGGGACTACAATCTAAAACTGGGTTAATATATTGCACTTTTACCACTAATTTAAAGGTATGGCTATTTTCATGCAAAAATAAACTAAGGGTTACAAGCTCTGTCCTAAAACAATTATTAGAGCTCGTAAATTGAGGTACCACTCTACTTCATTTTATACATTTTCATTGATCCCTTGAGTGTGTGTAGTTTGGAAAAGTGAGCTCAGAGTTTGAAATGACCATTCATGGCTTGTCCTGGAATTGAAACATGGACCTCTCACACCCAGAGTGAGAATCATACTTCTAGACCAAATTTTCAAAAAAAGTCGCCATTTGATTTGGGGAGACAATCTGTAACTGCACTTTTATTAGCACACATTTTGATTCACTACAATGTTCATGCATAAATGAACAAGAGCTTTTTCAGGATTTGAACCCCAGACCCAAAACAAAAATTATACGATTCGACCAAAAAGCTTTGAGTCGTGATTTTGCAAGAATCTCAATAAATGTGATATTTTGATAGATGACACAATCTGAAACTGGGCTTCCATATTGCACTTTTACCACAAATTTAATTTACTTCGATTTTTTTTTTTTTTTTTGCTTTTGAGCCCAGTCCTAGAAAAAAACTGTGGTCGTAGACTTAAGTACCACTTTATTTGTGTTTCAACAAAACATCTCTCAGGGAACATATTCTGAAACTGGATTAGTATATTACACTTGTACCACTAATTTAAAGGTATGGCTATATTCATGCAAAAAAAAAGAACTAAGGGTTAAAATCTCTGTCCTAAAATAATTAGAGCTCGTAAATTGAGGTAACAGTGTATTTTATTATAGGGATTTTTATTGATCTATTGAGTCAAAAGTCCTGCATGATTGGGACTAATGAAAAACTCCTGATAAACACAAGGGCTTGTCCGGAAATTAAACTCAGGTCTTCTCACACCCTATGCGAGGATCGTACGAATAGACCAACTAGCCCCGAATAATATTGTTCAACAGAAAATCTTATGAATTATGAGATTATAACAGCAAAATCATTCTGAAACTGGGTTAGTATATTGCACTTTTACCACTAATTTAAAGGTATGGCTATTTTCATGCAAGAACCAAGGATTACAAGCCCTGTCCTAAAATAATTAGAGCTCGTAAATTGAGGTACCACTGTACTTCAATTTATACATTTTCATTGATTCCTTGAGTGTGTGCAGTTTGAACAATTGAGCTAAGAGTTTAAAATCACTGTTAAGGGCTTGTCCGGGAATTGAACCCAGGACCTCTCGCACCCTAAGCGAGAATCATACCACTAGACCAACAAGCCCTACAAATTCCAGTTTCAACAAAGAATTGTGAGATTTTAACGAGGAACACATCCTGAAACTGGGTTAGTGTGTAGCATATTTACCACTAATTTAAAGGTATGGCTATTTTCATGCAAAAAAGAACTAAGGGTTACAAGCTCTGTCCTAAAACAATTACAGCTTGTAAATTGAGGTACCCCTGTACTTGATTTTATGGATTTTCTTTGATCCCTTGAGTGTGTGCAGTTTGGAAAAGTGAGCTAAGAGTTTAAAATCACCGTCAGGGGCTTGTCTGAGAATTGAACCCAGGACCTTTCACACCCAAAGCGAGAATCATACTACTAGACCAAAAAGCCCTTAGTTTTCCACCAAAAAATAGCATTTTATTGGGGGAGATAATTTGTAACTGCACTTTTATTAACACACATTTTGATTCATTACAATTTTCATGCATAAATGAACAAGAGCGTTTTCAGGATCTGAACCCCAGATCCGATCATACGACTAGATCAACAATTTATGAGTTGTGATTTTGCAAGAATGTCAATAAATGTGATATTTTGATAGGGGGCACAATCTGAAACTGGGCTTCCATATTGCACTTTTAACCCAAATTGAATTTACTGCATTTTTTTTTCATACCAAAATGAACTAAGGTTTATGAACTCATTTAGCTATGAGTTTAAAAGCATTGTTAAGGGTTTATCCAAGAATTGAACCCAAGACCTCTCACACCCGATGCGAGTATCACACGACTAGACCAACAAGAACTGAAAACTCCTGTTTCCACGGAGAATTTTGAGATTTTCACAAGGAACACATTCTGAAACTTGTTTAGTGCTCGTCCATGGCACACACCCTGAAACAGTATTGTTCCACAAATCTCATGAAAGGTGAGATGTAAATAGGGTACGCAATTTAAAATTGTATTACACTTTTAACCTAAATTTAAATTAAAAGCCATTTTCATGTTTAAGTTAACTTTGGATCATTTATGGGCTCAGGCAAAAATAAACTTGTAGTGATACATTTTTCAATTTCATTTTATTTTATAGATCTTTACTGATCCATTGAGTGTGTGCCGTGAGTTGAGGTTAAAGTTTAAAATTAAGTCAAAAGTCATAAAGAAATTCAACTGTGGACAAATTAAAAACTCATGCCTCATGAACACAAGGGATTGTCAGGGAATTAAACCCGGGACCTTTCACACCCTAAGCGAGAATCATACGGCTAGACCAGGGTTCAGCAACCTTTATCACCCAAAGAGCTATTTCGACCCGTTTCACAAAATAAAGAAAACAATGGGAGCCACAAAACTCTTTTGAAATTTAAAATGAAATAACACTGCATACGGAGTTGTTTTTTTTGCTTCCTGCTGTGTATTAACCTTAATATGAAAATGTTATGTTAGTGCGGCCCGCGAGATTTAAATTAATGCCGTTTGACAGCATCACACTTGCCGACCTTCCGGGACACTCCCGGAATCCAGAGCAACTATTTACGCGAATGTCTGCTAAATGTCGCCCTTCAACATTAATACGGGCGTTCCATGAAGGCGCTGCCTTTACCACTCTCTACAACATGTACAAATATCTAGCACAGCCCAGCCACGAGTCACATGTGGCTTCCTTGAACACACTCAGACGACTGCAACGCATACTTGTTCAACAGCCATACAGGTTACACTGAGAGTTGTGATATAATCAATCAATCAATCAATCAATGTTTATTTATATAAGCCCTAAATCACAAATGTTTCAAAGGACTGAACAGACCATTACGACTACGACATCCTCGGAAGAACCCACAAAAGGGCAAGGAAAACTCACACCCAGTGGGCAGGGAGAATTCACATCCCCCCTTTCCGTGCGTCGGTTGAGGTGGGCGGGGTTTGGTGCAAGCGGGGTTGTATAATGTAGCCCGGACGAGTTAGGGATGCATGGGATTCTGGGTATTTGTTCTGTTGTGTTTATGTTGTGTTACAGTGAGGATGTTCTCCAGAAATGTGTTTGTCATTCTTGTTTGGTGTGGTTTCACAGTGTGGCACATATTAGTAAGAGTGTTAAAGTTGTTTATATCACAACTCTCAGTGTAACCTGTATAGCTGTTGACCAAGTATGTCTTGCAGTCACTTTCGTTTGACACCAGAGGCTTTGTTCTACATGTGACCAGCTGGCACGCAGATAGCAGTGTGTAAAAGCGGGCGCGACGACGAGTGTTAGAGGGTTGTAAAGGCATTTCCATCAGGGTACGCCCTCAATATTATCGACTAGGTGGAAATCGGAGAATGTTGGCCCCGGGTGATTGCTGAGAGAAGCATTAAACTCCGTAAATCTCTCGGGATAATCGGGGGTGTCGGCAAGTATGCAGCTGAGCCACATGCGGCTCCGCAGGTTGCCGACCCCTGGACTAGATCAACAAATTATGAGTTGTGATTTTGCAAGAATGTCAATAAATGTGATATTTTGGTAGGGGACACAATTTGAAACTGGGCTTCCATATTACACTTTTAACCCACATTGGATTTACTGAATTTTTTTTTCCTACCAAAATGAACTAAGGCTTATGAACTCATTCCTATGACAAAATGTGGTCGTAGATTTAAGTACAACTGTATTTGATTTTATCAAGATGTTGTCGATCCCTTGATTGTGTGCAGTTTAGAAAACTGAGCAAAGAGTTTAAAATCACTGTTAAGGGCTTGTCCGGGAATTGAACCCGGGACCTCTCGCACCCTAAGCGAGAATCATACGACTAGACCAACAAGCCCTGAAGAACCACATTTCACCAGAGAATTATGACATTTTAACAAGGAACACATTCTGAAACTGGGTTAGTGTGTAGCATATTTACCACTAATTTAAAGGTATGGCTATTTTCATGCAAAAAAGAACTAAGGGTTACAAGCTCTGTCGTAAAACAATTACAGCTTGTAAATTAGGTACCACTGTACTTCATTTTATACATTTTCTTTGATCCCTTGAGTGTGTGCAGTTCGGAAAATTCAGCTAAGAGTTTAAAGTTACTCTTCAGGGTATCCTGGAAATTGAACCCAAAACCTCTTGTAATCTTAGTGAGAATCATACAATTACACCAACAAGCGCATGTGTACAGGTGGGAAAATAATGACTGAAAACAGATATTGTATACACAAGGGCTCGTCCATGACACACACTCTGAAACAGTATTGTTCCACAAATCTCATGAAAGGTGAGATGTAAATAGGGTACACAATCTTAAATTTGGCCCTGCGATGAGGTGGCGACTTGTCCAGGGTGTATCCCGCCTCCCGCCCGAATGCAGCTGAGATAGGAGGCAGCGACCCCCCGCAACCCCAAAAGGGACAAGCCGCAGAAAATGGATGGATGGTTGGAATCTAAAATTGTATTAGACTTTTAACCTAAATTTAAATTAAAAGCCATTTTCATGCTTAAATTAATTTTGGTTCATTTATGGGCTCAGGCAAAAAAAAAATGTATTGTTATAAAAAAATACATATATATTTTATAGATCTTCATTGATCCAATGAGTGTCTGCTGTATGGAAAATTGAAGTAAATGTTAAGATGAAGTCTCACATAACAAATGAAATGACTTTACAACTGTCTGTGTGAGGTAAAAAGTCCTGATTGAATAAAGGAATTACAAACCAGGGCTTGCAAAAAGTAAGTCAAATGGAATTCGTAGGTTTCACAATTAGGTTCCACCAAGAATTAAACTTGGATTATTAGTTCAGAGGATAGCACACTAGCCATTACACCATGGAAACTGATATGAAGTCACAAAACTATTAAATCCAACATCACATAGGATTTGATTTGATTTGATAGATTTTTACTGATCTATTGAGTGTGTGCCGCGAAAAAAAGAAGTTAAAGTTTAAAATTAAGTCGAAAGTCATACATGAAAAGATATTCAATTGTGGACTAATGAAGAACTCAGGCCTCATATATACAAGGGTTTGTCCAGGAATTGGATCCGGGACCTCTCGCACCCTAAGCGAGAATCATACGACTAGACCAACAAGCACGACAAAGTAATGTTTCAACAAAGATTTGTGAGATTTTAACAAGGAACACATTCTGAAACTGGATTAGTGTGTAACATTTTTACCACTAATTTAAAGGTATGGCTATTTTCATGCAGAAAATAATTAAGGGTTACAAGGTCCGTCCTAAAACAATTAGAAATCATGAATTGAGGAACCACTGTACGGATGGATGGATGAGTGTGTGGCGTGAGTAAAATAGATGTTAAAGTTTTAAAAATAAGTCGAAAATCATACATGAAAATAAATTCAATTGTGGACAAATAAAAAGCTCATGCCTGACAAACACAAGGGCTTTTCCGGGAATTGAACCCCGGATCTCTCGCACCCGAAGCAAGAATCCTACCATTAGACCAACAAGCCCTTATAACTATTCAGAAAAATGCATTTTATTCGCGGAGATCATTGGTAACTGCACTTTTAATAACACACATTTTGATTCACTACAATTTTCATGCATAAATGAACAAGAGCTTTTTCAGGAATTGAACCCCAGATCCCATCATACGACTAAATCAACAATTTAGTCGTATGATGATTTTATACTCTTTCCAAGGGATCCACGACATTTTATAAAATCAAATACAGTTGTACTTAAATCTATGACCACATTTTGTTCTGGAATTGAGCTCATAAGCCTTAGTTCATTTTGGTATGAAAAAAAAAAAATGGCAGTAAATCCAATTGGGGTTAAAAGTGCAAAATGGAAGCCCAGTTTCAGATTGTGTCCTCTATCAAAATATCACATTTATTGACATTCTTGCAAAACCACAACTCATAAATTGATGATTTAGTCGTATGATCGGATCTGGGGTTCAATTCCTGAAAATGCTCTTGTTCAATTATGCATGAAAATTGCAGTGAATTAAAATGTGTGTTATTAAAAGTGCAGTTACCAATGATCTCCGCAAATACAATGCATTTTTATGTGGAGTTTAACGGTTTGTTGGTCTAGTGGTATGATTCTCGCTTTGGGTGTGAGAGGTGCTGGGTTCAATTCCCAGACAAGCCCATAACTGTGATATTAAACTCTTAGCTCAATTTTCCAAAATGCACACACCCGAGGGATCAATAAAAATCCATAAAATGAAGTACATTTTTACAAGCTTTAATTGTTTTAGGACAGAGCTTGTAACCCTTAGTTCTTTTTTGCATGAAAATAGCCATACCTTTAAATTAGTGGTAAAAGTGCGATATACTAAGCTAGTTTTAGATTGTCTTCTTGTTAAAATCTCACAATTCATCAGATTTTTTTGATGAATCATATTTTTTTGGGGCTTGTTGATCTTCTCGTATGATTCTTGCTTCGGTTGCAAGAGGTCAAGGGTTCAATTTCCGGAAAAGCCCTTGTGTTTATCAGGCATGAGTTTCTCATTTGTCCACAATTGAATTTCTTTTCATGTATGATTTTCTACTTATTTTTAAAACTTTAACCTCTATTTTACTCACGCCACACACTCCTCCTTCCATCCATTTCCTACCGCTTATTCCCTTTGAGGTCGCGGGGGGTGCTGGTGCCTATCTCAGCTACAATCAGGCGGAAGGCGGGTACACCCTGGACAAGTTGCCACCTCATCGCAGGGCCAACACAGATAGACAGACAACATTCACACTTACATTCACACAGACAGTTGTAAAGTCGTTTCATTTGTGATGTGAGACTTCATCTTAACGTTTGCATCAATTTTCCAAACTGCGCACACTCAAGGGATCAAAGACAATGTAAAAACTGAAGTACAGTGGTACCTCAATTTAATATCTCTAATTGTTTTAGGACGGCCCTTGTAACCCTTAATTCTTTTTTGCATGAAAATAGCCATACCTTTAAATTAGTGGTAAAAATGTTACACACTAACCCAGATTCAGAATGTGTTCCTTGTTAAAATCTCACAATTCTTTGTTGAAACATGACTTTTCTGGACTTGTTGGTCTAGTAACTAGACCAACAAGTCCAGAAAAGTCAGGTTTCAACAAAAAATCTCATGAATTTTGAGATTTAAACAGGGAACACAATCTAAATCTAGGTTAGTATGTTGCACTTTTACCATTAATTTAATAAAAGTTGATAAACAATTACTCCAAATTCTTCTATTTGGCATCAGGCCAAACAGCTGTGTTTGCGTCAATTTATGTATATGTTATGTATCTACATGTTATGTATCTACATGTTATTTACGTACATGTTAGGTATCTACATGTTATGTATCTACATGTTATGTATCTACATGTTATGTACGTACATGTTAGGTATCTACATGTGCACAACAGAGGAGCTAGTTTACTTCCAAGAGTAGCGTACAGTAAGTGTGTTTGCGAGAATGTCATCGTGTTGGCTGTGTAAGTGACATCGGTGAGTGAGTGGGCGAGTAAAGAGAGAGAGAAATGTAACGTGTTCATTGCGCAGAAGAGTGATGAACAGGTCCGGTTGTGTCCTGCAAAACTAATAATCAAGCAAACAGATTGTCACGAATCGGCGGCCTCGTCATTCTGACCCGAAAGCGGAGCTAAGCAGACAAATTCCCAGGTGAAGTGAAGGGTGTTACCCCTGATGAAAACATCCACCCAGGAAGGAACGTCTGCCCTGTGCTCCTCTACTACGGTCTGCACCGGAGTTGAACAGCAGGACAGGTGTAACAACATTATTACCTGTCACTCTTTATAACTGTTTGTGAAGATCTGAATGATTATTGTTTAAACGTTTACCTAAGTTTGAAGCAACGGTGGTAATACTAATCGCCACATTTGGCGAGGCGTGGTCTAAAGCACAAATTGCAGCACGGCACCTCCTTGTTTAAAGTGTTACTTTTATTGTTAGTTTTGAAGCCCAAATACCCCCATATTGTACTTCAGCACATTGTCATTTTTTGCCATTCCTCCTCTCTATGATGTCATTGCTTGTATGCACTTTGTGTGTGCGTTCTGACACACTCAATATATAGAATATATATACATGCTATATATACATATACATGATATATATATATATATATATATATATATATATATATATATATATGTATATATATATATATATATATATATATATATATATTATGTATATATATATATATATATATATATATATATATATATGTATACACATATATATATATATATACATATATATATACACACATACATATATATCTTTATATACATAAAAACCCCGTTTCCATATGAGTTGGGAAATTGTGTTGGATGTAAATATAAACAGAATACAATGATTTGCAAATACTTTTCAACCCATATTCAGTTGAATGCACGACAAAGACAAGATATTTGATGTTCAAACTCATAAACTTTATTTTTTGTTTTCAAATAATAATTAACTTAGAATTTAATGGCTGCAAGACGTGCTAAAGTATTTGGGAAAGGGCATGTTCACCACTGTGTTACATAACCTTTTCTTTTACTAACACCTAATAAATGTTTGGGAACTGAGGAAACTAATTGTTGAAGCTTGGAAAGTGGAATTCTTTCCCATTGTAGTTTTATGTAGAGCTTCAGTCGTTCAACAGTCCGGGGTCCCCGCTGTCGTATTTTACGCTTCATAATGCGCCACACATTTTCCATGGGAGACAGGTCTGGACTGCAGGCGGGCCAGGAAAGTACCCGCACTCTTTTTTAACGAAGCCACGCTGTCGTAACACGTGCTGAATGTGGCTTGGCATTGTCTTTCTGAAATAAGCAGGGGCATCCATGACAAAGACGGCGCTTAGATGGCAGCATATGTTTTTCCAAAACCTGTATGTACCTTTCAGCATTAATGGTGCCTTCACAGATGTGTAAGTAACCCATGCCTTAGGCACTAATGCACCCCATACCATCACAGATGCTCGCTTTTGAACTTTCCGTCAATAACAGTCTGGATGGTACGCTTCCCCTTTGGTCCGGATGACACGATGTAGAATATTTCCAAAAACAATTGGAAATGTGGAATCCTCAGACCACAGAACACTTTTCCACTTTGCATCAGTCCATCTTAGATCTCCGGCCCAGAGAAGCCGGCGCCGTTTCTGGATGTTGTTGATAAATGGCTTTCGCTTTGCATAGTAGAGCTTTAACTTGCACTTACAGATGTAGCGACAAACTGTATTTAGTGACAGTGGTTTTCTGAAGTGTTCCTGAGCCCATGTAGTGAAATCTTTTAGAGATTGATGTCGGTTTTTGATACAGTGCCGTCTGAGGGATCGGAGGTCACGGTCATTCAATGTTGGTTTCCAGCCATGCTGCTTACGTGGAGTGATTTCTCCAGATTCTCTGAACCTTTTGATGATATTATGGATCGTAGATGTTGAAATCCCTACATTTCTTGCGATTGCACTTTGAGAAACGTTGTTCTTAAACTGTTTGACTATTTGCTCACGCATTTGTGGACAAGGGGGTGTACCTCGCCCCATCCTTTCTTGTCAAAGCATTTTTTGGGAAGCTGTTTTTATTCCCAATCATGGCACCCACCTGTTCCCAATTAGCCTGCACACCTGTGGGATGTCCTAATAAGTGTTTGATTAGCATTCCTCAATGTTATCAGTATTTATTGCCACCTTTCCCAACTTCTTTGTCACGTATTGCTGGCATCAAATTCTAAAGTTAATGATTATTTGCACAAAAAAAAAAAGTTTATCAGTTTGAAAATCAAATATGTTGTCTTTGTAGAATATTTAACTGAATATGGGTTGAAAATTATATGCAAATCATTGTATTCTGTTTATATTTACATCTAACACACTTCCCAACTCATATGGAATCGGGGTTTGTAGTAGTAGCAGCAGCAGCAGCAACACGAGCAATTGGGACTTATGTTATCTCTGCCAATTCCCGTCTGATGAC
Organism: Nerophis ophidion; assembly: GCF_033978795.1. Lineage (NCBI taxonomy): Eukaryota > Metazoa > Chordata > Actinopteri > Syngnathiformes > Syngnathidae > Nerophis > Nerophis ophidion. The sequence continues at coordinate 15,817,359 of NC_084631.1, read as the reverse complement.
CACTTACAAAAACCCAAAAGCGAAGGACTTTTGTTGCTAGAAAAGGATCTCAAATATTTCATTGAAATTGCAAATGCTATACCTTTATGTATAAATGTCGCAATTGATCCATTGAATGATGGTTCAGGTATCGCATCAACACTTGTATTAAGTAAGGCCAAACACCACAAACACTGCAGAAGCTACTGTCTTAGTTCTCGTGTTAAAAAGGCTAGAAAGCATGAGTATTATGCTGCCCTCTCCTTATTAAGTCCTAAAAAGCTTCGATCAAGTCATCCCCAAACCAGTGGTATTCATTGTGTGATATGTGAATATTTCATACAAACATTAGAAAGGAATCATGCATGTTGCACCAGGTTTTAGTCATAACAACGCCCAAGTTACGTCCAATGTCTTCAGAGTAGCAAAACGCCACTTGGAAATATGCAAATTAGGGGTCGAGACACACACAGAAATAAAAATGAGCATTTCAACACATTTCTAATTGTCAAAACACATGAAATAGACACAAAGTTTACATTTGTAGCTCATCTGTTTCAAATGTTACAAGCAGCGGCCATATTTGATTGGCCGCTGTGGCGACCCCAAAGGTCAGCGGCGTGGGCGCCCTAGCTAAATCATTTAAGTATGTCTTGTGCCAAATTTGGCCTTTTTAGACAAAAGTGAATGAAAATCTCCCTAAGGTCCTCCACTAAAATGTACTGTTGTTACTTTACATCAGGGGTGTCCAAAGTACGGCCCGGGGGCCATTTGCGGCCCGCAGCTAATCGTTTACCGGCCCGCCACACATTCTGCAAAAATGGCAAAATTGATAGTATTGCAAAAATTAAAAAAACATTTTAAAAAAGTGGAATGAGGTGAAATCTAATGAGAAAAAGTGGCAATGTTGACACAAAGCTGCCATGTAGGCATTTCTTTTGTCCCTTTGTCTTTATTTTCATTTTTTTTCCATTGCTCAAAAAAAAGGACAAAAAAAAAATCTATGTTATAATGAATTTATTCTTAAAAATTATCACTTAAAATTGTTTTATGTGGAAAAAATATTGCATATGTTGTGTAGTTGCCGTATAAAAACATCAAAGTTTGGACAAAAGAGCATAAAACAAACAAAATAGGCGGTCCATGGGTCAGGCAGATGATCAGGGGCGAGAGAGAGGCGTTGGAGTCCAGGGACGAGCGAGGAGTCGAGGAACGAGGGAGGCAGTCAGAGGACAGAAGGAGATCCGGGGAAAAGTGAGACGGGAGGGTAGGTACAGCATGAAAACTATTAAGTTCCCACGCCGATCCTTGGGTCCACTGGTCTTTTATCCAGCTCACCCTCATCAATACCAGGTTTGTAGATTAGCAATTGACTGCAGGCTTTTCGCTGCGTGGGCGTGCTGCGCTCAGAGTGGACGGTGGCGTGCCTGGGCGAACAGTCAGATGACGAATTGTGACACTCAGATGCAGGAGGGATAAGCAGACTGCGCGTGCGCCGTAACACTAATTGGAAGGTCACATGAAGTTTGGTGCTCTGTAGCAACTGACTGTGCAGAAAGTCAGCGACCTCTTTGCACTATGTGCATCAGCATCCGCTGACACCTCTCTGTCAGACTGCGTGGCCTACCATTTTGTGGCTGAGATGCTGTTGTTCCCAAACTCTGTCATTTTCGTATAATAAAGACGACAGTTGTGTTTGGAATATTCAGGAGCGAGGAAATTTCACGCCTGGATTTGTAGATTAGGTGGCATCCTGTGACAGTTCCACGCTGGAAATCACTGAGAGCGACCCATTCTTTCACAAATGTTTGTAGAAACTGTCTCCATGCCTAAGTGCTTCATTTTATACACCTCTGGCCAGGCCAAGTGATTAGGACACCTGATTCTGATCATTTGGATGGGTGGCCAAATGCTTTTGGCAATATAGTGTATTAAACAGTGGGTTTTCTAACAACTGGGAAGGTTTGTGTCATGTTTGTCCTCAAACAAAAAACATACTAAAACAAAATAATTATTTCACCCCCATGTTATTCCATTTTCAGTCCTTTTTTAAAAAAAGCTCCAGGGAGTAAAGAGCACTAAAGAGCAGCATGCGGCTTGGGAGCAGCAGGTTTGTGACCCCAGTTCTAGTCGTATGATTTTTGCCTCGGGTCTGGGGTTCAAATCCTGAAAAAGCTCTTGTTCATTTATGCATGAAAATTGTAGTGAATCAAAATGTGTGCTAATGAGAGTGGAGTTCAGGGGCGTCACTAGACCTAATACTGTACTGGGGCACACCTGGGGCACAAATAATTCATGTGAGCGTGCAAAGCGCGCAAGCAAAAACATTTTTAGCACTTATTTATCATAAAAAATACATAAATAGTGCTTTAAACTATGAAATCATATCATATTATGTTGTATGGATCTTTGATTAACCACCGAAAATTAACTAATGCATTTGACCTACTTGTGCACTTTTTTACTCCAGACTTCTAAACTGCTACTGGTAAAAGCAAACAGGAAGAGCAATGAATCTTTTTGAAATATATATTGCAATAATCATCTGCAAATTTAACATCTACAAAAGTAAAACAAAAAATAAAGCACCCCTACATCTCTGGGTTCTTTTATATTATTTAATTTCCATTTATGGCAATGTGGCTAATCCTATTTCAGATACACAAAACTATAAAATATACACAAAACAATAGAGCCACAGTAGTAGAATAAATGAACAACTGTTGTGTGTCTGTTCAGGGAATCATTTTCTGAGAAGTAAACTGTAACGTCTCCTTTTCATTTTTGCAAAGTGGTCAATCACTCTGGACAGACATGGAAATATTACAGTAACTGTTACACAGTTGACCAGTGGTTCCCAACTGCTGGGTCGTGACATAAAAGTGGATTGTGTGTCATTTTCAGTGAGTCACAGTCAGATGTGTGCATGAAAAAAAAAAAAGTTTAGGGAGAAAAAAATCTAATTGTGGCAACAAAACCAGATATTTTTACCCATTTTTCTAGTGACTATTAGTGAGTATTTTAGCAAAAGGCTAACAGACTAACAAGTTGGAGGAGGACTCAGGACAAACATGGAAATATATATTTTTTTAATCTAAATGGGGCAACAAAACCCGATATTTTCAGCCATCTTTCTGAAAACAAATACAGAAATGTTACTATTTTTTCTGGAAACAAAACCAGATGCTTTAGCTGTAACCATTTTTCTGGTGACAAAACAAGATTATTTTAGTCAAAGTCACTCCGATTAACAAGACAAGTCTGCTGTGCTATTTTTCTGTGAAATAAACTTGAATGATTAAAAAAATTGGCTCACGACTTGATGATATGGAAAAATGTTTTTCTTCCTGAAGATAAACCATTTGAGAAGCACTCAACTCACACATGCTTACTCCAAATAATCGTTGATGCAGAACCAGCAGACAATAACCAACATTATGTTTCATGTTCATTGGAAATTCCCCCGACAGCTCGTACAGCAAATGAATATGTTTGTCTTGATACAAAGAAGAACGTTAGCTAACTTAGCATCAACTTAAGACAAATATGTTGCCTAGCTAGCTAGGACTTCACTTACATCTCTCATTCCTTCCTGCTTCTTCCCTGCTGCGGGCGAATAACTTTCTGATATCCATCTAGGAGTTACAGTTTGGGTCAAATCAAAATCAAAATAATATAATTAACAAATTGTTGTTGGCTAACGTTACCTACCTCAGCAGTGATTCGCACCCCCCCCCCCCCCTCTCTCTCTCTCTCTCTCTCTTTCTCTCAGGCGGTATCGAAGGGTTCTCCGGGTGCCTGGAGCATACAGGGCTCCTCAGCCAACTTATCCAAGAAGCAAAGGAGAAGAAAGGCAACCTAACAGTAGTCTGGCTTGATTTTGCTAATGCATATGGGTCAATTCCCCATAACGTGATCCAAGTGGCTATGGAGCATTACCTCATCCCACATCACATCCAGGGGACGATCACCAGCTACCTGGGAGACATCAAGCTACGATTCCAAGCAGCCATGTTCACAACTAAATGGCAGCCAGTGGAAAAGGGAATAGTGACAGGGTGCACCATCTCTCCCATCTTGTTTGTCATGGGAATGAACCTGATCATCTCTGCAGCTATCATAAAGTCAAGAGGACCAAAGACTGCAGCAGGAAGTCAACAACCAGCAATCAGAGCATTCATGGAGGATCTTACCGTGATAACACCAACTCATGTGCAGGCGAGATGGGTCCTGGCGGAACTGGATCGTATGGCTACTTGGGCAAAGATGATCTTCAAGCCCAAGAAATCAAGGTGTCTGGTGATCCAAAAGGGAAAAACAACGGGAAAGTTCAAGCTGCTTGTTCAGGGGGAAGCAATCCCAAACATCCAAGGGAACCCTATTAAATGCCTTGGAAAGTGGTATGATGATTCCATGACGGATAAAAACAGCATCTCCAGCACCAAAAATCAGGTTGAAGAATGGTTGAAAAGGATTGACAAGTCTGGTCTGCCTGGGAAATACAAGTGCTGGATCTACCAGCATGGCTTACTCCAAAGACTTATGTGGCTTCTCACCGTGTACGAAGTGGCAATAACAACAGTTGAAGGGTTGGAGAGGAAGTTCAACAAGCACCTTTGGAAATGGTTGGGGATACCCCCGAGCTTTACATCTACGGGGCTCTACATAAGGTCGGGCCATCTCCAGCTCCCCCTGTCTTCAGTTTTGGAGGAGTTTAAAGTCGCAAAATGCAGACTTTCCCTGACGTATAGGGACTCCCAAGATCGGCTGATCAGGGAAGCTGGAATAAGAACAAGATCTGTCAGGAAGTGGGCCGCTAGCACTGCTATTGCCCAGGCAGAATCATCTCTCAGGACCAAAGATACCATCGGAAGCCTCTGCACTGGAAGACAGGGTCTAGGAACATCACATTTCCAGCAGTGGTCCAAGTCCACTCCCAGGGAAAGGAGGACCTTGATTCAGGATGAAGTCCGAAACCTTGAGGAACAAGGATGAAGAGTTAAAGCCATCGAGCTCGCAACCCAATGTGCCTGGACAAGGTGGAACCTTCCCAAGAGGAACGTGACGTGGAGTGAACTGTGGAGGCTGGAGCCGTTTCGTATCTCATTTCTGCTTCGAGCAGTATATGACACCCTGCCGACTCCAGTCAACTTGCATAGGTTGGGAATGAGGGAGGACCCGCTGTGCAGGTTGTGTGGCGGTAAAGGAACTATGGCGCACATTCTGTCTGGGTGCAAAACAGCATTGACCAAGGGAAGATACAGGTGGCGCCATGACAAGGTGTTGGCAATGCTCGCAGACATCTTGGAGCAAGAGAGGAGAAAGAAACACCCAGCCAAAACAAAGCCATTGCTGAGAAACATCACCTTCGTGAAAGAGAGTCATAGACCAGTTGTCCAAGGCCAAGCCAACCAAAACCTCTTGCAGTTGGCCCAGGGATGGTCGACCTGGGGCGGAAGCTCCTCTTCCCAGAGGCAGTACTGTCCACCACTCTGAGACCAGACATAGTTTTGTGGTCCCCAGAGGGAAAAAAAATCATCCTGGTGGAACTTTCTGTCCCGTGGGAGGAGGGATGTGAGGAAGCGGCAGAGAGAAAGAAAACAAAGTACCAACAACTTGTCCAGGACTGCCGGGACAAGGGGTGGACAGCATGGCTGATGACAGTGGAAGTTGGTTTTCGAGGATTCCCTGAGGAATCTGTGTGGAATATGATGACAAAGGTTGAATTGAGAGGTCACTTGAGAAAAACAGCCGTTCGTAGGCTGGGAGAAGCGGCGGAGAGAGCCTCCTGTTGTCTCTGGCATAAAAGAGAGGACAATAGCTGGAAGCCTGGATGAGAGGAGCAGTGATCTGGCCAATCACTGCTGACCCACCAACCGGAGAGTGTTGTGGTTAAGGGTCGAAACACTCGGTGAACGTTGGGGACCACCTGATGACCTCTTGTCCAGGCCAAAGCTTTATCTATTAGAAATGGATTATAATAGCATCTTTGATGTATTTGCAAACTCTCTCAACTGAAGTCTCATCCACACGTGAATAAATTACCATATTAATTAGCCATGTGCTCATTGTTACGTGGAGTGAATACAGCAGCAAACAATTACCATACTAAGTAGTATGTGCGCTGTTGTCTATGTTATGTAGACTTAAAACTCTGAAGCAAGTTTTATTTATTGGTGAAATTTTTACTGGGGCACTGCAGATCAACACTGGGGCACATGCCCCAGTGAAATCTGTCTGGCGACGCCCTGGTCTAGACATTCTGGATTTCACTACACTAAACAACACCTTTGAGATTAATTGGATAAGACACTATGTGAAAGATCCTACCTCAATTTGGAACTTCATTTCTCATCATGTATTTTCTAATCTTGGAGGCCTAAAATCGTTGATATTGTGTTACTAGAAAATTGATAGGATTTCTGTTTCTCTTTCATACTTCCACAAACAAGCCCTTCTGGCATGGTCTCTTCTCTACAAGCACAATTTCTCACTATACGAAATACTTCCTTTGGAACAATAAAGACATATGTTAAAAGAGGAAATCTCTTTTCCTCAACAATTGGTTCAAGAATGGTATTATTTTAGTGACTCAGCTTTTCAATTAGGAAGGCAAACTTTTTAATTACAAATAATTTCTCAACCATGTTAAGGTCCCTGTGACTCCCAAACATTTTGCCAAGGTCTTTGATGCCATTCTATGTGGTGTTGTTATGTTGTACAGGGCTTACTCATTTCCTCTTTCTGCTGTTACAATTGTGAATGATCCACTTTACACTCCTGGAGGGAAACTTTGTTTTAATCAAAAACATAACAGAAAAATCTGCAGATTATTCCAAAATGATTGTGTGTCTGTCTTCTATGTAATTGTGTAATGTTATGAATGACATCTGCTGGGTCAAAAGTTGGTCTCTTCTTAACAGGTATTTACTTACCAACAAAGTCAAAGAGATTTCTTTCTAAATCATTCATGGTTGTTACCCTGTGAAGACTGTGGTGGGTAGATAGAAGAAGGACATTGATGTTACCTGCACCTTATGTAACATGCATCCAGGGACTGTTTACTACCTGTTTTGGACATGGGAAAGCACTTGATCACTATGACTGGCATCTGTCCTTTCATCGTGGACAATATTCATGGGAAATATTTGCTTCGTTTTGAAAATGTGCTATTTGGATTTACACAGTATGAAAAAAAATAATAATAAAATGAATTTTAGCTATTGGCTAAGTTTTATATTCATAAATGTAAGTTTCTCAATACCCGAACCTGTTTTTTTGCCTTTAAAAAATAATTTAAACTTGATTTCAAAACGCCTTCTATCTCTAACAACCAAAAGGCTGTGAAAACTATGATGCCATGCTCCAAATTTGTATTACTTATGGAACTTGTGTGAGCCTATGACTTAACTTCACACACACACACACACACACACACATATATATATATATATATATATATATATATATATATATATATATATATATATATATATATATATATATATATATATATATATATATATATATATATATATATATATATATATATCTACACATTGCATTCTACTTAAGTTGCTTATGGAGATTACAACCCCCTGGCACTGTTTTGTTTTGTACTGTTTCTGTACTTGTTTTGATTATTATTATATATTTGCGTATATGTAATAGAATAGAATAGAGTTTTATTGTCATTATTGCAATGAACAGGTTCAAAGAACAACGAAATTGGAGCAGCTCCTCCTAAGGTGCATATACAATATGGTAGTATAAATTTAAAAAAATAAATAAAATAAATAAATAAATAAAAAATAAATTAAAAAAAAAGATAGAGATGACAGATGTATCTATGTATACATACATAAAACATTATTTCACATTGTAGTCCAAAAAAATAGAAAAACATTTAAACATTACACATGAGGACATGATGGACATATGGACACTCAGTGCCTGTTTAGTGCTACTATGGCTCTTGGGTAAAAGCTATTTTTTAGTCTATTGGTGCTCGCTTTTAGCACCCTGTAGCGTCTGCCTGAGGGTAGCAGTTCCAGGTGGCTGTGCCCGGGGTGGAATGGGTCTTTCAGGATGCTCTGTGCTTTCCTGAGACAGCGGGAGCTGTACAGGTCAGCCAGGGAGGGGAGGGGGCATCCGATTAACTTCTGGGCGGTCTTTATGACTCTCTGGAGCGCCGTTCTCTCTGCGGCCGTGCAGCTGCTGAACCACACGCAGATGCAGTAGGTCAGGATGCTCTCAATGGAGCACCGGTAGAAGGACACCAGCAGTTCCTGTGAGAGGTGGTTGTTCCTGAGTATTCTCAGGAAGTGCAGTCTCTGGTGTGCCTTCTTGATGGTAGCCGTGGTGTTGGTGCTCCAGGATAGGTCGTTGGCCAGGTGGACTCCCAGGGAGCGGAAGTCGGAGACCCTCTCCACACAGTCACCACTGATGATCAGGGGCAGGATGTCCGTTTTTTTCCTCCTGAAGTCTATGACCAGCTCCTTGGTCTTGGAGGTGTTCAGGGCCAGGTTGTTGACTTTGCACCAATCCGACAGCTTCTCCACCTCATCCCGATATGCAGCCTCGTCTCCCTCCGAGATGAGCCCCACTACGGTGGTGTCATCCGCAAATTTGATGATGGAGTTGCTGGAGTGGGCAGGTGTGCAGTCGTATGTGTAGATGGAGTAGAGAAGGGGGCTCAGCACGCAGCCTTGTGGAGAGCCGGTACTGAGGTGCAGGCTTGATGACATGTGGCGACCCAACTGCACCCTCTGGGGGCGGTTGGATAAGAAGTCCTTAATCCACATGTTGAATATTAAAAATAAAGGTTTAAAAAAAAGAGCTTTAAGTGGCTGCTGTGCTTAACTAATCATGTGACAGTTTAATCAGAGGTCACTTCTATGTCACAAGAAGACACGAGAAAGGGGCGTGGCGAGCAGGGTTGCCAAATTGTGACCAATAGACCCTTTTACAGCAAACGTAAGAGTGCCAATTCAGGTACCGAAAGTGAAGCAACACTGCTTTTTACACTCAGACAAGGAAGTGTAGGCTTAAAAAAAAGTTCAGAAAAATATCATGGATTGTCAGGTTGTTGGTTTATTTTCTGTTGAGATGGAAAAACATGGCAACGAAGGTAAGGAGAAGCTCAGCCATCGATGACGTCACAGCAGTGTCAAAATTGACAACGACGGAAGTGACGACACTTTAGCGCATGCGCGGTCTGATAGAGTTGACAGGTGGATAGTGGAGCAAGTAGGAGCGACAAGACAAGCTTACGGTTAAGTTTAAAGCCATAAAAAGAGAAATCATGACTGTCTGTAAGTATTTCATGCAAGGACGTTGTCAATATGGTGTTAAATGCTGGAACGAGCACCCGGTTGGAGGAGGAGGGAGAGGCTATAACCGCTCTACCTCTCAACAGCACTCCAGAGGAGATACAGGTAAGATATGTTATGTATATATAGTTGTATTTAAAACAAATAGTTGGGCGCTCTTAGGGTCAGTGTATAGTTTGGTAATTGATATTTTCGTTTAATGAATAGGAATTTTTAAGAAAGAAAAAAAACAATTGCTTTATTTCAATCTAATTTTGTAATATGTAAATGTTCAATTGAACAACGTAGCTTTCTTTTTGTTCGTGTCGAAAAACAACAAGTATATCCAAGGACTGATTGATTATCACTTTACAGTTTATATGGCAAAAATAAAAATCATCAGTTACTAAATTATTATAACGTAATTAACGGACGTCTTTTTCAAATTTGGGAACCGGAAGTTGCTGTTTAAATACACGACAGCTGATTGGCCTCTAGGGGGGAAGAAAACTGATGATCCGTTTGCGCATGCGCTGAAAGTCAGCAACTTCCGTTTTACAGGTTTAACTTTTTACAAGGGTTGGCAAATGTATCAACTAAACTCAAATAATCAACAACTACTCCTTTAAAATAATGATTTGTTATCCATCTAAATCGTACATTGCTAATTGCCTAAATATTAGGTAGAAAATGATTATGTCAGAAAATGGTTTAAGTACACTTTAAGCAGGATAGAATGCAGCTGAGATAGACTCCATCAATCCCCGCCTATGACCCCAAACGATTGATGGATGGAATGAATATGTGTCTCAACTGCATGTTAAGACCAAAGAAAATTTGATAAACTGGGTTTGCAATATTTTCCCTCAAAAAAGTTTAAAGAGCAATGTTTGATGTGAAGTAATTAGGGCCTTATTAATCATTCATAACAACATTGCTTTTGGTTCAGTATAGTTTTTTAAATATTGACAGTTTATTTAAAAAAATCTGTTTAAAGGTATTTTTTTTTACTTTCCATGCTTGAATCTCATGATCAACTTCCATGCTTGAATCTCATGATCAACTTACATACGTATAAAAAAAAAAAAAAAATATATATATATATATATATATATATATATATATCTTTATTTTGCCCTTGTTGGGAAATCTGTCGCAGGCTGTAAAAAAAAGTTAGCTGCGGGCCGCAAATGGCTTTTGGGCCACACTTAGGATGCCTCTGCTCTAAAGTATTTGAATATATTCTTTAGTTTCAAAAATACATTACCACTGACAATCAATTTGGTTTTAAAACGACTAACCAGTTCAAAGGATTTAAACTTGTATTTCTCATTACTGTAAAATTGTTTATCATTGTTCTGTAAGTTGAAAATAATAAGTTTATCGTACATAAACAAACAAAACAATTGAATGGACTCATAAATGTAAACATAAATTGTACCTAAATAAATATAGAATACAAAAATAGGGTGCTTAAAAAAGAAAGTGTGTCCAGAAGGTCTGCTGTGGAGAGGTCCAGTGTCTTCAGCGATGGTGGGGGCGGGGGTCCAATGCATCTCTGATTTCACAGCGATCAAATGTATCACTGATTCATGTATCGTTTTATCTGCGCTTCTCTCGGATGATATCATTGACAGCTTCACCTGTTGGGACGTACACACAGCGTGGAAATCAAATGAAGGCCCACCCAAGCAGGCCAGTTGCCACGCTAATGCGGGGAACGCCAAGGTTCGCTGTTTGCTCGCTCTGTCCACTGCCGTCACGTTATTCTCATGAGCAAATTGCAAAACACCTTGGCCTCACGGGCGTCTCTGACGGGCTTTTTACACTTTTCAGACGCCGCTGAAATGAGAATGGCCTGCGGCTTTTCTTCCGGCAGCTTCTTTGCCGGCGGAAGCGTCTTCATGGACTTTTGAGGCATGAAGGCTGGCGGATTTTCGGAGTGGCTGGTGAGGTATACACATATGAATCCAGTGTTGTTATTGTTATTCTTCCCAGCAGAGTGTTAGCAGGGCATTTGGTGTGGGCGGCATGCAGGATGTCTTATTTTGAAAGGAGCAACAAAGTCCTACATGACCAATGAAAGCCATGTTTAACACTCTGTCTGCTGCGTTTAAATGGGCGCTACACTTCATTTACTTTCCGTAACCTGTATAATAACCAATCTATACCGCCATTGTTATTGTAAGAGCGAACACTGGCATATTTTTTTGGGCATAGTAACACATCGCGTTGTTCACAGAGACACTCACACTGCTACGGCATTAACAAGAGGCAAGCTAGCTTCTGCGTCAGCAGCTGAATTGCTTTTGAGTTTGTAATGCACAACACAATGTGATAGGACACATACAGGTTGTTTTTCTGATGATTTTCATATTGTTATATGACACCTAAAATTAAAAGTTTTTTTTTTTAATCTTGTTTTTTTTTATTCTCATTTTCATATATCAAATTTAATGACCGAAGACATGCTAATCAAGTAAAGTTAATTGTATTTCTCTAGCTGCCATTTCAGAATCAGCATTATTGGCCACAAGAAATTTGACTTGGTAGACTGCTCTCCGTGTTTAATGGAACAATTGGTATTACAAGTTAACGAAAATATAGTCAATGACTCAGATACTTAACATGTGAGAGGCTAATAATTAACAAAATAAGTTATCTTAAGGCACTCTACACATACAACAGGTCCAGAACTCGTCTCCTCGTACATAAAAAGAACCAACTAAAGCATTTAGGCTGCGTTCACACCGGGTTCAATGTCCAATTTACATTTTTTTGGTTCAAATACAGTCTTTTTAGTGGCCGTTCACATTACAAAAAATTTGATTTTCAATGTGAATGCAAACTGACCCGCTTGCAGACATGACGTAGCGAGCACTTCAGTGTTTACAGAACTAAAATTGGCTTCAGCTCTAGTTGGTCTCAGTACTGGCACATTTGTGACAATTTCAAAGGTTTTTTGTGATCAAATTCAACGTCTTCTGAACCAAAATTATTGCGCATGTGAGAATAAGAAAGAAGAGAAGAAGTACTTTGGCTCCTGCAGTTCTACTGGATAATTTGCTTCAATGTCTGCTTGAAGACCTGAGCGTGGGGGCGTTCACACTGAGGACACATCGCATTTATATCCACATACGAAAGAGGCCTGGGTCAAATATGAAGTATTTGGAATTGCACTGTTTACACTGACATTAAAAATTCTGATACAGGTCACATATGGGGAAAAAACTTGGAATTGACCTGCAGTGTGAACAAGACCAAGACGGAGGTGAGGGAAAACTCCCTCAAACAGAACCCAGGCTGTCTAGACTGTTTTGATAAAAACGCTCCAATGTCACTTCTGTGTGTGTGTTTCAGGGCATAGAAACAAGGTTCCGGTGAATCCCTCTCACCAAAAAGGAGGACATAGCCAGCAAGTGTCCTCCCATGTGAGTAATCAGTGTGGTGGGAGAGGACACGGCTTGAAGAGCTCCGAATTTAGCGTCTCTTCTCAAAACAGTGTTTCAACCGTGGGCATCAACCGCGGGGACGATGAACGGGGTGGAAGAGGAGGAAAAGGAGACAGAGGACCAGCACCGGGTGAAGAAGATGAAGAGCAAAAACTGTGAGTTGCCATTTTCCTTAACTATGAATCACGCAACAATGACGTAAAAGCACAAATTGCCCTCTGATGTCGTCCCCTAAAAATGTTAACATCCTTGTCCTTCTCAGGGAGATCATTCAGACTCAGAGTGACATGATGGTTTGGGAGAGCTCAGACCAGTCAAGCTTTTCCTGTTCTAGCGGCTCCAAGGCACTGTTTTCTGGTCGGTATCAAACACACGTGACATTTGTTTTCGTAATACGCCAGCAGATAAACATGATGTCTCTCCCCTCTCACCCCACCACTGTAGGGTTTGCAGACATATCTCCAGAAGAGCAGAGGTTTGAATATTACTCCACCAAGAGTTACGTAAGTGTAGTGTTGAAAGTTGGAATCTTGAATTGGTGTAAAAAGTGTTTAATGCTTGGTCCTGGTCTACTTTTTTAGCTCGATGGCATCAGCTGGCTGCTCATTCAGTGGGGAGACCGAATGAATCAATCTACTCGTGCAGCTTTGGTGAGGCACACACAGTCACTCATATTGAATATTTATACTAGGGCGGTTTTCTTCTTAACATTTTCATAATCAAATCTGTTAGAATTTGTCCATTGTCCACGGTCATGTGGGATGTTTTTATTTGTTTAAGAGGAACAAATCTAAGATATATAATAGTGTATACTGACTAGTCACTAGGTGTGACTAATGTCGCTAGGATGTTCTTTAGCACGTATATGTGAATATTTCGAAGTTAATAAAAGGTACATGTGAAAGGAATACTGTACTATATGAAAATGAACAATATAAATATCTAATTTGCAATTTTTTCCAACTCACATAAAGGCTTAACTACAGTGTGTGAAGTCCTCGGCTTTGACGCAGCACCTAGTGGACATCAAACTTGAGCAAATACAGGATGTAAAAGTATTAACAAAGTTTCCATACGTCAACCTGCAGAAGGATCATTACCTTTTTTAAGAGCAGAGTTAAGCCTATGGGTCTAAGCGGTAGATTCGATATAATAAGAGGTGGCCGAAACACGGCCAGCTGATTTTAGAGACGTGACGTCACACCAGGAAGCAAGTGAAAACCGAGATTAAGATTTATCTCTTACTTTCTGAAAACTATTTGTCTGCATAGAAGAATATTGTTGTAATATTTAAAGAAGACATGATGAAAACAATCAATGTTTCCTCCCAACACACCTGCTGCATGCGAGGCACGCGCAGGAATGAACTTAGTTTAAAAGCAGACGATTCAACTGCAAGGTTAATTGTCAAATCAGATTACTCCCACTCGAATATTCAAATATTTGAAGACAGCCCTAATTAATACATGTATTTATTTTTGATGCAGTACCTAATTGTTGGATCATTTCACAGATTGCAGAACTAAGATATCCAGCGCCTCGGACCTCGTCAAGTGGCTTTGGCTCAGCACCTGCTGGATGTGGCAATAAAGGTAAGAGTTTACTTTTTTCTAAGAGTCAGTTTCAGAAATCTTGTGAATGCATTCTGCAGGGTTTCTGAGGTTCATTAAAAAGTAGACCTTGGCCAAATAAGTAAATTAATTGAACGATAAAATGAACTTTTTAGCATTTATAAATTCCGAGGTCTGTTTTTTCTTCGTTTCTGGCTTTCAAAATGGATACTAGCTGTCTCACTCTGTACATCGCTCTCAACACCTGAGCACGCTTATTTGAAAGGCAGAAGGAATTTAGTGAACCGAGTAAGCTTTTTGTCAGTCATCAACAATCTTTGTGTCGGTGTGAGCAGGCGGAGCTGCTAGCTTACAGACAGAATACACGGACATTGTCTTGCCAGTGAGAAGCACTGCTAAGTAAGAACATTTAGGAGGAAAAAGATGATTGTAAGCCAAACATCTGTGTGTGAGAATATTTCATCTTCAAACTGCTTCAACACAGATGAATGAGCAAGTATGTCGTGATGGCATTGGAAATTAAAAAAAGACAACAAAAATGTGAGTGTGAATGTTGTCTGTCTATCTGTGATGGCCCTGCGATGAGGTAGCGACTCATCCAGGGTGTACCCCGCCTTCCGCCCGACTGTAGCTGAGATAGTTGCGACCCCAAAAGGGAATAAGCGGTAGAAAATGGATGGATGGACAACAAAAACACCCGATCCAGTTTTTTACCAATTGAGGAAAAACTTCATTTCAAGACGTTCAATATTGAAGTGCAATTTTTGATAACATAAATTAACAGTGTATTTTATTGTTTTGTTTATTTACTTATTTAAGATAATTGAGTTATTGGCCTTCCAATTAGACTAGTAGAAAAAAATACTACAGTATGAAAAATGTTTGTTGCATTTGAAAGGTTTACTTGCATTATCATCAATCAAATATTACTTTAGTGCTTAATTTGGCCACAGTTAATGTCAACTTTTCAACATATGTCAAATTCTTACAAATGTGTTGATACAAGTTTAAACTTTTGGCTAGATATAATAATTATCTGCAGTACAACATAGTTAACAGGCAAGGTAATATTTAGAGCCTTCACAGTCATAAAAAAAAGTTAACCACCACTAATAATATAAAGTGTAAACATCAACTTTGATTATGACATTGCATTAAAGATGCTAAAACCAGTCCAAAGTAGGTCAATAAATGAGTGTAATATCTGTTATTGCATGTTAGAAAACATTCCTTGCATGAATTAATGATCGCGCAAATTCAACCATTTTCTTGGAAATACGCACAACCTCGCAACTTTGTCCAATGCCCAAAGCCTACCAGTACATTTTGGCAAATCATTTGTCATTTTCCGCAATTGAATTTGCCTCTGATCTGAAAGGCGCGCATCAATCATCAACTGTCTAATCAGAACTTGTTTTTTCTTGTGTAGACAAAGCAGGAACAGCAACATGTAACAATATATAAACTATTTATTGCTTAAACAGCAAAGTTTTTTTCTTCCTGTGTAGCTCAGACTTACTTCTGAGCACCGTCTTCAGCACTAAGCCTTCTGGATAACACACCACGAGATTACATGTATTAATATATTTATTTAACCTTTATTCATCCAGAATAAGTTAATTAAAATTACCATGGATATAGATCACTACCAACAGTTATCTAAAGCTCTCAAAGGGACACTTCACTTTTTTTTGGCATTTTACCTGTCGTACACAATCATTATGAGAGACATGAATACAGTTTTTTTTTTTTCAGGGTATTAAAGATAAAAAACAGCTCATTGGAATCATTGTTGTAGCCTTCAAAGCCCTCTAAAACCACTTCAAAACACTCCAACATTTTAATAAACAAACTGCAAGTAAATGTAGATAATGTAGTAACAGACACGTTCATAACAGTATGTAATATGTACAATGTTTACCATATTTTGTTCATGTTAATCATTGCCGCGCGTGCGTGGACCGATCGTGTCTTACAGTACCGATTGAGTGACACGGTTCCCTTTTTAAAATATTTAATAATATTCTAATTTCTAGCCAGCAAGAACGAGACCATTTTGACACGTTAGAATGCAAAAAACGTTTGTCTTCTTATCTTTCATGATCATAAACGATAGGCAAAATTCCCCCCAAAAAGTGCAGTTCTCCTTTAATGTGCCCAACATGTAAAAATTAACCAAAAAATCCTGCGGAATAAAAATATATTACATTCGTTTTAAAACTATAGGCCAATGATGCGAGCTAAAAAATGGCCCTGGTGCAGCTCTTAGTCAGATGTTTGGTGAGCTCATCGTCTGTGGATGTTATATTTTTCTAGACTTGGAGTTTTTTAGCGGTAGATGTGTAATGTACAAACATGTCATTCCTTATCTTGCTCTTCTTTAGGGTTTGAGGCCGAACCACCAGCCCAAGCAACTAATATCAGTTTAGCTTCTCCAGCGAGTGGATTAGGCTCTCCACTGGCCCCAACATCTCCTCCAGGTTTCAGCGGCGCCATCCCAGCTGTGACACAACCGCCCTCCGGGTCTGACGCCACGCCGTCTACAAGTTCCGATGCCCCTCCAGGTTCCCCCTTCCCCCGCTCGTCTGGCGAAAAACTTGCGGCTCCATCTTCGGGGACAGGTTCCTCCTCCGCAGCCGAGACCAACAAAGCGATGGAGAAGTCCGGCGCACCTGCAGGAAATTTGCCAGGACAGGTGCGTGCGGTGGAAACCTCAGGCGGTCTTTACTCCCTTGAGAGCGAGCTAACCCAGGAGGAGATAGATCAGTTCAAAGCACAAATGTTCACTTTGGGTCTGATTCCTCTGAAGCTGCCTCCTGCTGCAATGCTTGCCATTTAATGCTTAAATGTATTTATTTATTTTTCATAAACAGTTTTTATTCATTCAAGTTGATGCACATATAGAAATATTTATAACAAACCCCTCACTCCCCACACTCCAAACAGTCCTTGGACAAATTAAATGCACATTAAAAAAATAAAAAGTGAATAAAAAAACTACATGAGTGTTCAAGCTTCTTATAGACAATGCTGGCTAAGTACACTAAATGTACACACATTATTACACGTCTTGAAAGGAGTAACTTGGTTACCAAACAGACAGAGTTGCTACTTAGTCATCAGGAAGTGGCTTCAGCTTATCGAAGTGGGAGATAAAAGGGCGCCACCATGAGTGGAACTTGTTTAAAGACCCTCTTAGATTGTATTTAATTTTTAAAGTTTTATGAAGAGCATAATATCCTTCAGCCAAAAACTATGAGGGGAGATTTGGGAGACTTCCTTTCAAAAAGTATTCTTCTCCGAGCTTGGAGAGATGAGAATGCATACTTGATCATTTTGCGATATTGCCATATTTTTGCTGAAAGGATTTAGTAGAGAACATCACCAATAAAGTTTGCAACTTTCGGTGCTAAGAGAAAAGCCCTGCCTCTACCGGAAGTTGCAGACAATGACGTCACATGTTGATGGCTCCAGTCATTGAAACACCAGTCATTGAAAAATATACAGTATTTAGTCTCACAAATACCAGAATCAGCTTTGAAGGCCAAGTGATTGTGACCATGTATCACTTCCTTGCCTGTTGATGTAAAGTAACTACAGTACATTTGAAACAGAATGTAAAGTTACCTTCATGAAGTTTGGGATTGTACATCAAAATGGACAAAAAGTATCTGCAGTCGTCGGCCATCAAAGAAGTGATGAGAGCAGAGTGTCTGTGGAATTGTGCAGGGCAGATGTGCACTTTATGACTTTAAATGCAGGTTAAAACATTAAAGTTTACATTGTGGTGGCATAACTGACACACTCACGGTGTGAACTTTGACCTTAGAAACACAATCATCATACAGTATGCTGTAATTACACTTAAATAGGGTTTTTTGCTTTTACATACTAGTATTTTAATTTATTTTGTGACCTTAAATTAATCTTAAACAAAATTGCTGTGTTACCGCATTGCTCTTAGAAATATTGCAAATATTTAAATATTTTAAAATATTCACTGCATAAGAAATACTTTTTTAAAACCTTATTATTATAATTATGGACTGAATGAAATATTTTTAAGCATAAAAATGGCTAAACAACAACTAGAAATATCAACACTACAGAAAAATTGGCAACTAAAAGGAGACCAAACTAGTCAGAACGCACTGTTAAGTATTGTGGCCACGATTGGCTCAGCCTTACAGTGTAAATGTGACTAAAGCGTGTTCATTTGTGTCTTGAAGGGTTTCAAATGTTAAAAAATTTATTTAGAAGATCATAAAACAGCTTTTTATACTTGAGCTATGAACATATTTGATCTATAGTGAATGATTCCTATTTCCCACTTCACCGAAATTAAATTATTTCTTTAACCTTTTTATTGTGTATGAAATTCCGACTGTTACATTTCATTTGTGCTCAAATATTGTTTAGTTTTTTTAAGTTTATGTATATTGTGCAAGCGAGTAATCTGTGATTGATGTCAGCGATACACAAGGGACGACGGTATTATTATTTGTAAATACAACAATGAATATGTATGCTTATATACTGTGTATTTATATATATATATATATATATATAGTGCTGTCTAATTATTATATATTTTTAAAATCTGAATAATCACATTTTACAATGTGTATTTATCATAATCAAGCACATAATACTCATTTCTATAATATATATTAACCTAAAAAAATATGCCAATTTATGAGCACTAATGCCATTTTATAATCAAAATATCATACAGGAAAATGTTTGAATTGCACTTCATTTATTTGTTCTAGACTTTTATCCAAACGACTGTCTGGGTTTAATTTGAAAACAATTTTAACCAGGGCTGTGAATCTTTGGGTGTCCCACGATTCGATTCAATCTCGATTCTTGGGGTCACGATTCGCTAATATATCGATTTTTCGATTCGATTCGATTCTCGATTCAAAAACGATTTTTTTCCCCTGATTTCAAAGGATTCTGTATTCATTTAATACATAGGATTTCAGCAGGATCTATCCTAGTCTGCTGACATGTAAGCAGAGTAGTAGATTTTTGTAAAAAAAAATATTTTATAATTGTAAAGGACAATGTTTTATCAACTGATTGCAATAATGTAAATTTGTTTTAATTATTAAACGTACCAAAAATATGACTTATTTTATCTTAGTGAAAACATTGGACACAGTGTGTTGTCTGTCACGATCCGCGACTCGGATTGTTTATGGTTTTGCCTTTTGGTATGTTTTTCATCATGTTTGTTTCGGGACTCTGCCGATCCTTGTTTGAGCACTTTTTCGTTTTAGTCACCATGGCAACTTATTGTGCTCCTCCTCACGGGCTCCTGTCACACACCTGTTTCTGATTATCATTTGTGTATTCAAGCCCACCTGATTCCTTAGTTCGTCCTCGGTCCATTGTTTGCTTTTGCAACAAAGTCACGTATGTATTCAGTCTTATGTTTTCCATGTGCTAAGATCCGCCTTAGCTTCGCGCTGGGTCGGCACGTCGCATTTTTGTACTTTCGTCTCCTGCTAAGTTTAGCGTTAGATTCCGTGCGTAGGCACGCGCTTTATTTTGTCCTTTTGTATCAGTGTTCTTTTGTTTTATTATATTAAAAATCAGTTTCTTACCTGCACTCCTGCCTGACTGGTCGTGTGCATCCACGAAGTGGCAACTCCGCGCAACAAGTGCGCCGAAAGCGTGCCATTGTCAAGCTTATGAGATGTATTGCAAGTGTAAGCCACTGTGACACTTTTTTTTAATTTTTATAAATGTCTAATGATGTCAATGAGGGATTTTAAATCACTGCTATGCTGAAATTATAACTAATATTGATATTGTTTTTGATGATATTAATTTTTGTTTCCATTCTTTTGGTTTGTTCTGTGTCGTGTTTGTGTCTCCTCTCAAGTGCTCTGTTTATTGCAGTTCTGAGTGTTACTGGGTCAGGTTTGGTCTTGGAATTGGATTGCATTGTTATTGTATTGCTGTGTAGTGGTTTGTTGGATTAATTAAAAAAAAAAATTAAAATAAAAAAAATAGATTTTTTAAAAATTGGAATCGATTCTGAATCGTACAACCTAAACGATTCGATTCGTATTTGAATCGATTTTTCCCCACACCCCTAATCCATCTATATATATATATATATACAGTGGGGCAAAAAAGTATTTAGTCAGCCACCGATTGTGCAAGTTCTCCCACTTAAAATGATCACAGAGGTCTATCATTTTAATCATAGGTACACTTCAACTGTGAGCGACAGAATGTGAAAAAAAAATCCTAAAATTTACATTTTAGGATTTTTTAAAGAATGTATTTGTAAATTATGGTGGAAAATAAGTATTTGGTCAACCATTCAAAACTCTCACTGATAGAAGGAGGTTTTGGCTCAAAATCTCACGATACATGGCCACATTCATTCTTTCCTTAACATGGATCAATCGTCCTGTCCCTTTAGCAGACAAACAGCCCCAAAGCATGATGTTTCCACCCCCATGCTTCACAGTAGGTGTGGTGTTCTTGGGATGCAACTCAGTATTCTTCTTCCTCCAAACACAAGGAGTTGAGTTTATACCAAAAAGTTATATTTTTGTTTCATCTGACCACATGACATTCTCCCAATCCTCTGCTGTATCATCAATGTGTCCATTTTTTACTACAGCGTGGCTTTGTAGTAAAAGAGTGCGGGTACTTTCCTGGCCCGCCTGCAGTCCAGACATGTCTCCCATGGAAAATGTGTGGCGCATTATGAAGCGTAAAATACGACAACAAGACCGCAGACTGTTGAACAACTTAAGCTGTACATCAAGCAAGAATGGTAAAGAATTCCACTTTCAAAGCTTCAACAATTAGTTTCTTCAGTTCCCAAACGTTTATTGAGTGTTGTTAAAAGAAAAGGTGATGTAACACAGTGGTGAACATGCCCTTTCCCAACTACTTTGGCACGTGTTGCAGCCATGAAATTCTAAGTTAATTATTATTTGCAAAAAAAAATTTAAGTTTATTGAGTTTGAACATCAAATATCTTGTCTTTGTAGTGCATTCAATTGAATATAATAAATAAATAATAAATGGGTTGTACTTGTATAGCGCTTTTCTACCTTCAAGGTACTCAAAGCGCTTTGACACTACTTCAACATTTACCCATTCACACACTGATGGAGGGAGCTGCCATGCAAGGCGCCAACCAGCACCCATCAGGAGCAAGGGTGAAGTGTCTTGCTCAGGACACAACGGACATGACGAGGTTGGTTCTAGGTGGGATTTGAACCAGTGACCCTCGGGTTGCGCACGGCCACTCTCCCACTGCGCCACACCGTCCCTATGGGTTGAAAAGGATTTGCAAATCATTGTATTGCGTTTATATTTACATCCAACAAAATTTCCCAACTCATATGGAAACAGGCTGTGTATTTTATAAAAATCTACCGGTACCGTTCTTTCATCTGAATGCCACTGTACGGCGGTGACTACAGAACCGAGGCGCGTGATGTTGAGTGTGTCAGAACGCACACACAAAGTGCATACAAGCAATAACATCATGGAGAGGAGGAATGGCAAAAAATGACAATTTGGTGAAGTACAATATGGAGGTATTTGGGCTCAAAACTAACAATAAAGGTGACACTTTAAACAAGGAGGCTGCAATTGCCACTTTAAAACACACCACGCCAAATGTGGCGATTAGTATTACCACCGTTGCTTACCACTTAGGTAAACATTTACATAATAAGCATTGTGATCTCCACAAGGAGTTATAAGGAAGGACAGGTAATAATGTTGTTACACCTGTCCTGCTGTTCAGTATTGATGGGATCGGCAGTTCTTTTGACTGTACTGAATCACTAGAATCAGTTCCTTAAATTGATTTGTTCAAAAGATTCGTTCACCGAATCACTTCTGCGGCAGCAGTTCTGTGTACAGGTCGGTGAAACATGAGTCAGTCAGTAACAGCTTCCCCAGCGGCAGATCTCGCTGTGTGTGAATCTGAAAAGATAATAACAATTTATTTCAAACTTTGCTACAAATATTATTTTCTTTTTTTTCCTTCTTCTTTTTTTTGTGTCCTCTCCATGAGGTGTCCATGACATTTTAAACTGGATCTGAAAACAAAATAATTTAAAAAAAAAGTTTTTTAAAGTGGTAGATATTACATACAAATTTACAAATGGTATTATTATTTTTACATTTTAACATTTGACTCGACAACAAAATTTGAAATATGTTCTTAAATGTGTTTGAAATGCAATTATTTTCTACATTATTACATTACATGTATTTTAACAATTCATAGTGGATTTGACAAGATAGACAAAATGATTCTAAAATGTGTTACAAGTTTTCTTTTTTCACATTGCATTTTATTATTTTAACATGTAATGTTTCTAACAAAACATACATGTATTAAAAATGTAATAAAAATCACTCTTCCTTTTATATCACATCCAATGTGGGTTTTTTTTTTTTCAAACAATTATGGTCACTCTAAAAAGGGTATATAATAAACACAATATGAAAAATAGAATAAAAAATGTGTGCAGGTCGGCGAATCATGAGTCAGTCAGTAACAGCTTCCCCAGCGGCAGATCTCACTGTGTGTCAGTTCGCGAACGACACAAGCCCTCAGCACCCAATGTGACGTCATCCTCCGCGACACAGTCACTTCCCTGCGTCAGTACGTTCACGAACGTGATTCACGTGATTCACGTCGCGACACAGTCAGTTCTCTGCGTCAGTACGTTTGCGAACGTTTGCGAACGTTATTCACGTGATTCACGTGATTCACGTCGTGACACAGTCAGTTCTCTGCGTCAGTACGTTCACGAACGTGATTCACGTCGCGACACAGTCAGTTCTCTGCATCAGTACGTTTGCGAACATTTGCGAATGTTATTCACGTAATTCACGTGATTCACGTCGGGACACAGTCAGTTCTCTGAGTCAGTATGTTCGCGAACGTGATTCACGTCGCGACACAGTCATTTCTCTGCGTCAGTACGTTCGCGAACGTGATTTACGTCGCGACAGTCAGTTCTCTGCGTCAGTACTTTCGCGAACGTGATTCACGAGATTTACGTCGCGACACAGTCATTTCCCTGCGTCAGTACGTTCGCGAACGTGATTCACAAGATTTACGTCGCGACACAGTCATTTCCCTGCGTCAGTAGGTTCGCGAACGTGATTCACGTCGCGACACAGTCAGTTCTCTGCATCAGTACGTTTGCGAACATTTGCGAATGTTATTCACGTAATTCACGTGATTCACGTCGGGACACAGTCAGTTCTCTGAGTCAGTATGTTCGCGAACGTGAGTCACGTCGCGACACAGTCATTTCTCTGCGTCAGTACTTTCGCGAACGTGATTCACGAGATTTACGTCGCGACACAGTCATTTCCCTGCGTCAGTAGGTTCGCGAACGTGATTCACGTCGCGACACAGTCAGTTCTCTGAGTCAGTATGTTCGCGAACGTGATTCACGTCGCGACACAGTCATTTCTCTGCGTCAGTACGTTCGCGAACGTGATTCACGTGATTCACGTCGCGACACAGTCATTTCTCTGCGTCAGTACGTTCGCGAACGTGATTCACGAGATTCACGTCGCGACACAGTCATTTCTCTGCGTCAGTACGTTTGCGAACGTGATTCACGAGATTTACGTCGCGACACAGTCATTTCCCTGCGTCAGTAGGTTCGCGAACGTGATTCACGTCGCGACACAGTCAGTTCTCTGCGTCAGTAAGTTCGCGAACGTGATTCACGAGATTTACGTCGCGACACAGTCATTTCCCTGCGTCAGTAGGTTCGCGAACGTCATTCACGTGATTCGCGCCAGTTCCAACTGGCTGAGCCAGAAGGCAAAGCTCTTGGTCTACCGAGCTACAGTATCTACACACCTTTGGTCATGAAGTGTGGGTCATAACCGAAAGAATAAGATCGCGGATACAAACGGCTGAAATGACTTTCCTCAGAAGGGTGGCTGGCATCTCCCTAAGAGACTTGTGTTGTGATTTTGCAACAATCTCAATAAATGTGATATTTTTATAGGGGACACAATCTGAAACTGGGAGTCCATGTTGCACTTTTACCACAAATTGGATTTACTTAGATTTTTTTTTTTTGTAGCTTTTGAGCTCAGTCCGAGAACAAACTGTAGTCGTAGATTTAAGTACTACTTTATTTGTGTTTCAACAAAACATCTCTCAGGGAACACATTCTGTGACTGGGTTAGTATATTACACACATTACCACTAATTTAAAGGTATGGCTATAGTCATGCAAAAAAGAATTAAGGGTTAAAATGTCTGTCCTAAAACAATTAGAGCTCGTAAATAGAGGTGACACTGTACTTGATTTTATGGATTTTTATTGATCTATCGAGTGTGTGCTGTGAGAAAAATAAAGGTTAAAGTTAAAAAATAAGTCAAAATTCATTCATGAAAAGGATTTCGACTGTGGACTAATGAAAAACTCACACCTGATAAACACAAGGGCTTGTCCAGAAATTAAATCCGGGTCCTATCGCACCCGAGGCAAGAATCATATGACTAGACCAACAAGCCCCGCAAAATATTGCTCAACAGAAAATCTTATGAATTATGAGATTCTAACAGGGAAATCATTCTGAAAATGGGTCAGTATATTGCACTTTTACCACTAATTTAAAGGTATGGCTATTTTCATGCAGAAAAGAATTAAGAGTTACAAGCTCTGTCCTAAAACAATTAGAGCTTGTAAATTGAAGTACCACTGTGCTTCATTTTATGGATTTTCAGTGATCCCTTGAGTTTGTTCAGTAGGTAATTCCTTTATTCCATTTGACTTGAGTAAGTCAATTGGAGATCACAGCTTTCACAAGGAGGTTCCACCAAGATTTGAACTTGGATCACCAGTGTGCTAACCATTACACCATGGAACCTGCATACATGTGGGTAAAATGTTGGGATCCAACAGCACACAGGGTCTGATTCCATAAATTTTAATTGATCCATTGAGTGTGTCCCGTGAGAAAAATAGAGGTTGAAGTTTAAAATTAAGTCAAAAGTGATTCATGAAAGAAATTCAGCTGTGGACAAATGCAAAATTAATACCTGATAAACACAAGGGCTTGTCCATGAATTGAACCCGGGACCTCTTGCACCCAAAGCAAGAATCATACAACTAGACCAACAAGCCCTGAAAAATCTTGCTTCAAAGAAAGATTTAATGAATTGTGATATTTTAACAGGGAACGCAATATAAGACTAAATTAGTATATTGCACTTTTACCACAAATTTTCATGCAAAAAAGAATTAAGTGTTACAAAGTATGTCCTAAAACAATTAGAGTTTGTATTTTTTATTTTATACATTTTCATTGATCCTTTGAATGGGTGCAGTTTGGAAAATTGAGCTTGGAGTTAAAAAACACTGTTAATGACTTCTCCAGGAATTGAAACCAAGATCTCTCACACCCAAAAGCTGGAATTATACTCCTAGACCAACTGACTTCACCTTTAGTTTAACTTTTGCTTTTAATTTAATTTTAGGTTAAGAGTGTAGTACAATTTTAGATTGTGTACCCTAGTTACATCTCACCTTTCATGAGATTTGTGGAACCATACTGTTTCAGGGTGTGTTTCATGGACGAGCCCTTGTGTTTGTAATTCTTGTTTTCAGTCATTATTTCCCCCCCGTCGAAAGTCATGTCATTTTTTTTTAACTTTAGACCTGATCTGAAACTTTTAGCTCCATTTTCCTAAAGGCGCACACTCAAGGGATCAACGAAAATCGATCAAATCCAATCAAGTACTGTGTACTGTGGGATCCAAAGGTTTTATGTGCATTTTTGTATGTTCCATGGTGTAATGAATACAAACTTGTGTAAAAAGTTTAGTGTTGTAAACCAGTTTCAGAATGTGACCCCTGTTTTGTTATAAGTCATGTATTTATACATCACTTTTTACCTCATACACACACTTGTCTCTACATTTGTGACTTTAGACTTAATTTTAAACTTTTACCTCAATTATCCAGACAACTGACACTGACGGAATTTAATGAAAATTCATAAAATCAAATATAATAGTACTTAAATCTAGGACCACATTTTGTTCTAGGACTGAGCTCATAAGCCTTAGTTCATTTTGTTATAAAATTTTTTTTTGCAGTACATCTAATTTGAGTTAAAAGTGCAAAATGGAAGCCCAGTTTCAGATTGTGTCCCCTATCAAAATATCACATTTATTGACATTCTTGCAAAATCACAACTCAGAGCTTGTTGGTCTAGTCGCGTAGAATATGGGGTTCAATTCCTAAAAAGCTTCTGTTCATTTATGCATGAGAATTGTAGTGAATCAAAATTTGTGTTAATAAAAGTGTAGTACCAGATGTTCTCTCCAAATAAAATATCAACATTTATGAAGATTTGGTGAAGCAGTCGTATGATTTTTGCTTAGGGTGCGAGAGGTCAATTCCTGAACAAGCCCTTAACAGTGATTTTAAACTCAGAGCTCAATTTTCCAAACTGCACACACTCAAGGGATCAATGAAATTGTATAAAATGAAGTACAGTGGTACCTCAATTTACAAGGTCCAATTGTTTTAGGACAGAGCTTGTAACCCTTAAGTCTTTTTTGCATTAAATTAGCCATAACTTTAAATTAGTGGTTAAAGTGCAATATACTAACCCAGTTTCAGAATGATGTCCCTGTTGAAACCTCACACTTCATAAGATGTTTTGTTAAAACATGTTTGTAGGGGGCTTGTTGGTTTAGTCGTAAGGTTCTTGCTTAGGATATGAGACGCTCCGGTTTCAATTCCTGGAGAAACCCTTGTGTTTATCATGTATGAGTTTTTCATTTGTCCACAGTCGAATGACTTTCGATTTATTTTTAAACTTTAACCTTTATTCTTCTCACGGCACACACTCAACGGCTCAATAAAGTTCCCTAAAATCAAGTGGTAACTCAATTTACGAGCTCTAATTGTTTTAGGACAGAACCCTCAGTTCTTTTTTTGCATGAAAATAGCCATACCTTTGAATCAGTAGTAAAAGTGCAAAATACTAACCTCGTTTCAGAATGTGTTTACTGTCCACAATTCATGAGATTTTTTGTTGATTTGTGATTATTTTGGGCTTGTTGGTCTAATTGCATGATTATCAGGGAGGGCATGGCATATTTGGGACAGTGGCTGTGCCAGCAACATGAGGATTCCTGGTTCAATCCCCATCTGTTGTGTCCTTGCATGGCAGCTCCTGCCATCAGTGTGTGAATGTGTGTGTGAATAGGTGAAAGTGGAAATAGTGTCAAAGTGCTTTATGTTCCTTAAAAAGGTAGAAAAGTGCTATACAAATATAACACATTTCCCATTCTCTCTTGGGGGCTAGAGGTCCTGGGTTCAAATCCCAGAAATCCCTTAATGATGATTTTAAACTATTAGCTGTGTTTGCAAAATCGCACGCACACGACGGATCAATGAAAATGTATAAAATCAAATACAGTAGTAATTTGGAGGTGGAAGGAAGCCGGAGTACACAGAGGGAACCCACATAGTCACGGGGAGAACATGCATACCTCACACAGAAAGATCCCAAGGCCAAGACCTTCGTATTGTGAGGCACACACACTAACCTCTGTTCCACCATCTCACTCAAAGTGCAAGAGGTCCTGGGTTAAATTCCCAAACAAGCCCTTAACAGCGATTTTAAACTCTTAGCTCAATTTTCCAAACTGCACACACTCAAGGGACCAAGGAAAATATAAATCAAATACAGTTGTACTTAAATCTACGACCACACCTTGTTCTATAGGACTGAGCTCATAAGCCTTAGTTGATTTTGGTATTAAAAAATTGTGTTAAATCCAATTTGGGTTAAAAATGCAATATAGAAGCTCAGTTTCAGATTGTGTCCCTTATCAAAATACCACATTTAGGTTTAACTTTTTATTTATTGTGATTCTTGCAAAATCACAACTCAGAGCTTGTTAATCTAGTCGTATTATTTTCGCCTCGGGTCTGGGCTTCAATTAATCAATCAATGTTTATTTACATAGCCCTAAATCATAAGTGTCTCAAAGGGCTGCACACATACGGGTAAGGAAAATCTCACTCCAGTGGGACGTTGATGTGAATGACTATGGGAAAGCTCGATATATATATATATATATATATATATATATATATATATATATATATATATTGTATTGGCTGGCTACGGGGTGCTAGCCAATTACTTCTGTCTGGGGGGCGGGACTTCCGGGAAGAGATAGGGAAGTGACGTTGTTGATAGCGAGTGAGTGTTCGAGTTGCCCGGGAAAAACGTTGGAGAGACACATGAGAGCTGTTGTATGGTTGTTTTGCATCTTGTGCAATAAAGATAAGATAAAACGGAGAAGTTGTATGAGCCTGCATTCCTGGGATTATTACACTGGTGTCAGAAGTAAAACGGCGAGTTCGAAAGAGACTTTGTCGCGGTAAGGACACGCTGCGTACCGCGCATTAACTTCAGTCTGTGAGTTAGCTAGGACCGTTAGTCGTTTATCATGTTTAGCTCCGGTGAAAGGAAGTATAAAGTGGAGCGGGATGACGCTGTTTTGGAGCGGGTGACTGTCGAACAGCCGCGCTACTGCTCGCCCACTAGCGGCTCGTCGACCCGTGAAGATGTAAAGTTGCCGCCGCCCGCAACTTCCCCGCACGGCGCGTCCCCCCCACCGTCTGCTGCATCAGTGAAGACGCTAAAATTTGCCGGTGGATCGGATTGGGAGGCGTTCCACGCTCAATTTGAACTGTTGGCAGACGCTAGAAGGTGGGAAGAAAAGGACAAAGCATTGTAATTGGCTTTGTGTCTAGAGGGAGAGGCTCTTTCGTGCCTCCTGCTGCTGGATCCTGAACAGCAGCGATGCTACACAGCCCTGGTGGGGGCGCTCAAGAGGAGGTTTGGGAGATGGTCTCAGCCAGCACTTTTTAAAACTGAACTGAGAGGGAGGTGCAGGAAGCCTGGCGAGCCACTCCGGGGGCTCGCTAATGACATTGAGGGCCAGGTGCGCCGTGCATATGGTCACCTGCCTGCTGATGCACGAAACGAGCTCGCAACTGACCTGTTTGTTGGAGCAATTACTCCTCCTGACCTGCTCGTGCAAGTGCAGCTTCAGCACCCGAGGTCCCTGCAGGAGGCACTGGAAGCTGCTGTTGAGAGGGAGATGCTGGGAAGTGCGGCTGCAGCTGGGGAACCGGAAATGAAACCCCATCCAGTGAGGGCAGTGTCGTCACACCCGTCTGGTGATAGGGCGCCGGCTTGGGGGACAGAAATTACCGAACTACTGAGGGCGGTGACTCTGCAAAATCAACGTGGCCCGCGCCCCATGCAGGTCTGCTGGGGATGTGGCCAACCTGGACACTTTCGCAGGGAGTGCCCTGCCACTCGTCGTGAGCCGGGAACTGCGCCGGGCCCGCATAGTTGGGGGTATGCGGGCCCCTACGTCCACCACGAACCCTGACTCGCCAGCACACGCTCGTCAGGCAGGGGAGGGAGCCCGTCAGCACAGCCAGGGGGGAGGGGCTCCATCCCCCCCAGAAGCAGACGACGACTCGCCTTCTTCTAGTCCTCGCTTTCTGGCAACCGGAGGAGCCCAGCGGCACAGCCAGGGGGTAGGGGCTCCGTCCCCCCCAGAAGTAGACGAAAGCAGTGTGCCACCAATGGCTCCTGCCTCGTTGCTGTCTCTGTCCAGGGGGTGCCTATCGTGGGCCTGGTGAACACAGGGTCATCAGTAACGCTGGTAAGACCAGAATTTCTGCCCAGCAGTACACCACTTGGGCCTACAGCAGTACAGCTCCGCACAGTCACTGGCCAGCTTACTCCTATGGTGGGGAAGGGGTTCCTGTGGTTGTGCGTGGGGGAAAAAGTCCGCCATCTAGTTTGGGTGGCAGGCGTGCAAGACTGCTGCATCTTAGGGCTGGACTTCCTCCAAGTCACTGGGTGCCTGCTAGACATGGGGAGGGGTACACTTAACTTCCCGTTGGGCCCAACAGTTGCCATGGGTCCCCTAGTTCCCAGGCCCCTTCCCGTTTCACCGCATGCCTCTGCATTCTGGTTGCCTCACACCGCACCAAGTTACTACTCCTACCCTCACCCTGTCTCCTTTCAGCCAATGAGGGGGGGGGACAGAGCTGTTTACTAACTTGGGATGCCAGCCCCGGGCAACACCGGCCACATACCCTCGCCCACAGCCGGGACCCCCGGTCATAAGGGGAGGGGTGTGGAGAGAGGAGTACGGAGACCTGGAAAAACAGCAACAGGAACAGCTGAAACAGCTGCTGATGGAATTTCAGGGCAGCTTTGCAACGAATGAGAGTGAAGTGGGAAGAACCCACTTGGCAGAGCATGTAATACACACTGGTTTGGCGCGGCCCATCAAGTCTCACGCGCGCCGCATCCCCCTCGCTCGACAGCAGGTATGCGACAAGGCCGTGGATGACCTGCTGCGGGCCGACTTTATTGAGCCGTCTGAGAGCCCCTGGGCGGCGCCTGTGGTCATGGTCGCGAAGAAGAAGGCTGATGATTGGCGATTCTGTGTGGATTACAGACGGCTGAACGAAGTGACCACAAAGGACTCTTACCCCCTTCCCCGTATTGATGAGTCCCTGGACCTAGTTTCCGGCTCTTCGCGGTGGCACCATTCTCCAAGGCTACCAAGGGACTGTGGGCCATGTTTGACTCACTGCGGGTGTCCCAAGGCGTGCTGCAGCGGGCATTTAAGGCCGCGGCCACGGGTGAAGAACAGTGGCAGGTGGTGGTGCCAAAGGGACTGCAAGGGGCAGTGCATGGGGAAAGTGGGTCTGGACATTTCGGGGTGGCCAAAACACTTAAGCGGCTGCGACAGGGGTTCTTTTGGGGTCGGCAAAAGAGAGATGTGGAAGATTTCTGCCGCCGCTGCGACCCCTGCGTTGCCCGCAAAGGCCCCACTGGGCGCGCACAGGCGCCGCTCCAACAGTTCCCAGTGGGGTGCCCCATGGACAGGGTGGGGGTTGACGTTACGGGGCCGTACCCACCGTCGGACAAGGGGAACCGCTATGTCCTTCCGCCATTGACTATTTTACAAAGTGGCCAGAGGCATACGCCATTTCCAACCAGGAGGCAGAGACCATTGCTAATGCCCTGGTGGGGGGCATGATAAGTTGGTTTGGCGTCATGGCGTCTCTGCACAGTGACCGGGGCACAAACTTTGAGTCCCGGGTGTTTGCCGCCTTGTGCGAGCGCCTGGGTATCCACAAAACCCGCACTACCCCATTGCACCCTCAGAGTGATGGGTTGGTGGAGCGATTCCACTGCAACCTGGGAGATCAGCTCGCCATTGTCACCTCCCGCCACCAGCGATACTGGGACGAACACCTACCGCTGGTGCTGATGACGTGTCGCTCTGCTGTCCAGGAATCCACGGAGTACACACCGGCGCTTCTCATGCTAGGGAGAGAGATGCGCACACCAGCACAGCTGGCGTTTGGCCGCCCTCCTGATGCCCCGGCCTTCGCTGCAGGACCAGAGTACGCCAGGAAATTACAGGACCGGCTGGACTCAGGCCACGGTTTCGCTCGGGAGCAGCTGCAGGAAGCTGGTGTGAAACAAAAGCGCTACTATGACGTGACGACCCGAGGGAGGGACTTCGTGCCAGGCGAGTTGGTCAGGGTTTACAACCCGATTCGGAAGAAGGGCCGCAGTCCCAAGCTGGACAGCAAATGGACAGGGCCCTGTAGGATACTCCAGAAGCTGGTAGAGGTTGTGTATCGTGTCCAGCTTCCCCCCCCCGTGGAAGGAAAGTGGCCCTCCACAGAGACAGACTAGCCCCCTACCGGGGGGATCCCCCTTCCCCTGCCCCGGATACACAGGTGACCTCTCCCTTGCCCACCCAGCCCTTTCCCAATACGCCGCTTACGCCCTAGGGAGAACCAATTTCCCCACCCCTTGTGTCCCCCGCCCCCTCCAGCTCCCTCCCGAGGACTGACACACCTGACCCAGTTGTCCCATTCCTGGGGACTGGAAGGGAGCGGCCGAGGCGGGAAAAAAGGCCTCCGGACCGCTTGCAAGACTTTGTGGTGTCCTCAGACTAGGGAAAAAGGGGGAGTGGTGGGGGCTTGTGTTGTAAACCTGTTTTGTGTGATGTAAAGGTTACGTTGTCTACATTATTGTGTTTGCACTAATGTGTTGCTCTGATTTATATGCTGTTGTGATGTCACCAAATGTTGCCTTACGGGTCAGTCCTCGAGGGCGAGGACTTTTTGTAAGGGGGGGGGTGATGTAGCGGCTGGCTACGGGGTGTTAGCCAATGACTTTGGCTGGGGGGCTGGACTTCCGGGAAGTTTTAGGGAAGTGACGTTGTTGATAGCGAGTGAGTGTTCGAGTTGCCCGGGAAGAGCGTTGGAGAAACACATGAGAGCTGTAATATGGTTGTTTTGCATCTTGTGCAATAAAGATAAGATAAAACGGAGAAGTTGTATGAGCCTGCATTCCTGGGATTATTACAGTATATATATATATATGTATATATATATATATGTATATGTATATATATATATATATGTATATATATATATATATATATATATATATATATATATATATATACATACATATAGGGGGAGACCGAAAGCAATTGACGTCGAGTGGGTCTACATAATATTGTGAAAGTCCAGTCCATAGCGGATCCAACATAATAGCGAGAGTCCAGTCCATAGTGGGGCCAGCAGGAGACCATCCCAAGCGGAGACGGGTCAGCAGCACAGAGATGTCCCCAACCGATGCACAGGCGAGCGGTCCACCCAGTGTCCCGACTCTGGACAGCCAGCACTTCATCCATGGCCAACGGACCTGTACCCCCCGCCCTACCCACTAACGCACACACACACAAGGGAGAGGGGGGCAGAGGAGAAAAGAAAAGAAACGGCAGATCAACTAGTCTAAAAAAGGGGTCTATTTAAAGGCTTGAGTGTACAAATGAGTTTTAGGATGAGACTGAGGTAGCATCTCTAGGGTTCCATCCATCCATCCATTTTCTACAGCTTATCCCTTTCGGGGTGCAAGGGGGTGCTGGAGCCTATCTCAGCTGCACTCGGGCGGTGGGCGGGGACAAGTCGCCATCTAATCGCAGGGGTCTGGGGTTTAATTCCTGAAAAATCTCAAATTAAACATTTGTGTTAATAAAAGTGTGGTTACATATTGGCTCCCCAAATGAAATACCAACTTTTTTGAAAATTTGGTAATGCACAACTCTGGGCTACTTAGTCTAGTAGTATGATTCTCGCTTTGGGTGCGAGAGGTCTCGTAATCCATTCCAGGACAATCCTTCAATAGTGATTTCAAACTCTAAGCTCAATTTTCCAAACTGCATACTGGACTCTGAATCCAGTGATCCAAGTTCAAATCTTCGTGCGACCTCCATTTGACTTCCTTTTTGCAAGCCCTGGAGTTTGTAATTATTTTATTCAATCATGACTTTTTACCTGACTGTTTTAAAGTCATTCCATTTGTAACGTGAGACTTGGTCTTAACGTTTACCTCAATTTTCCAAACAGTAGACACCCAAGGGATCAATGAAAATGTATAAAATCAGGTACAGTCGTACCTATACTCTAATTGTTTTAGGACAGAGCTTGTAACCCTTATGTAACCTATACGTGCTACAAAGCAATGCACTAAATATATTTATGGGGTGTTATGGGCTAGGAACAGAAGACTAGTTTCAACTCCTAGAGAGAGGCTGAGCTTGAATTGTAGTTTGGTTGACACCGTGTATTAGAGAATTAGTGATGGACAGCAGATATATACACACACAATGAGTTGAATGGCCATTCAACATGAAAGTAATTTAAAGAGAAAAACACAAGTACTATATACATATATACAATTCCATTTAACTATTCAGTGTCTCTGGATCTTGTTTAAATCTCAGTTCAGATAGTTGCTCTTGGGGGAAAAAGGATGGCAGTACAGTCCATGTGCTGCAGGTAAAGTGACAATTGTAAAGGGTCGGCTCGAGAGCCTCCTACCAGCCCAGACAGAGCAGGTGGTGAGGTTCCTGGCTGGAATCTTCCAAACTTGATCCTTGGACTTGGTGATTATTTTCCTTAGCTCGACATCAAAAAGAGAAGCCTGGCCAATTCAGCTTCTACAGTCAAATACAGCTTAATGACAAAGAATCTTGCGCTGGAAGTCGGCTCTCGAGCAGAAATGTAATCGATCTCATGTCCTGTCTCCTGGCTACTTCCTGGTACCGGCTTATAAGCACCACCAATTGGACCGCGGCGGTCACGTGACAAGGGCGGAGTGCGCCGAGTTGCCAAAGATTAAGTACAGCAAGAGCATACCAGTTACTTCCGGCTACCGGTATATGCCTAAAGCTGATTGGACTGTGGCGGTCACGTGACTAGGAAGTGCACAAAGAGTAATAGCAAGACAAGAGCCTAATAGACTCCGCAAATGTATTTGACACCTGCTTAAACATTTAGTTATTTTTTGCACGAAAACAGCCATACCTTTAAATTAGTGGTATAAGTAAAACATACTAACCTAGTTTTAGATTGTGTTCCCTTTTAAAATCTCATAGTTCATGAGCATTTATGTTTTAAACGCAATTTTTGGGGCTTGTTGGTCTACTCATAAGATTCTCATTTTGGGTGCGAGACTCCCTGGTTCAATTCTCGAGTATACCTTTTTGTTTATCATGCATTAATTTTTCCATTTGTCAACAGTAAAAAAAAATTTCATTAATGACTTTTGATTTAATTTTAAACTTTAACCTCTATTTTGCTTACGACACACACTTAATGAATCAAATAAAAAATCAGTTGTTTTTCACACATATATGCAGGTTCCATGGTGTAATGGTTAGCACACTGGACTCTGAATCCAGTGATCCAAGATCAAATCTTGGTGGAACCTCCTTATGAGACCTGTTTGACTTACGTTTTGCAAGCTTTGGTGTTTGTAATTCGTTTATTCAATCATGACTTTTTACCTCACACAGACAGTTGTAAAGTTGTTTAATTTGTGACGTGAGACTTGATCTTAAAGTTTACTTAAATGTTCCAAAATGCACACACTCAAGGGATCAATGAAAATCCATAAAGTCAAGTAGAGTGGTACCTCAATTTACGAGCTCTATTTTTTTTAGGACAGAGCTTGTAACCCTTAGTTCCGTTTTGCATGAAAATAGCGATACCTTTAAATTAGTGGTAAAAGTGCTATCTACTAACCCAGTTTGAGATTGTGTTCCCTGTTGAAACCTCACAATTCATGAGATTGTTTGTTGAAACATAATTATTTGGGGCTTGGTGGTCTGGTCGTATGATTCTCGCTTTGGTTGCAAGACAAGCTCTGAACAGTGACTTTAACTCTTAGCTCAATTTTCCAAACTACACACACTCAAGGGATTAATGAAAATGTATAAAATCAAGTACAGTGGTCCCTATACTCTAATTGTTTTAGGACAAAGCTTATAACTCTTAGTTCTTTTTTTGCATCAAAATAGCCGTACCTTTAAATTACTGGTAAAAGTAAAATATACTAACCCAGTTTAAGAAAGTGTTCCCTGTTGAAATCTCACAATGGACCTGTTCGAGGAATCAGTGGTCTTGTTCTCGCCAGACTCTCATTGGACGGGTCAAAGGTCGTCAGGTATAAACACACTGAGAAAATGGTTTCCTTATTATCGAGTGGTGTTGATTTGGAAGATAATGTCTACTTTTAATGTTTTTTGCGATGGAGTGTTGACTCCTTGAAAGCCCATTTGCATCGTTGTGGATTCAATGCATCCCGAAATAAAAAAGATCTTGCTGCGTGGGAAATAGGAGTCCAAGAGGTGAAGGAGGAAAAGCTGAGGACTACCAAAAAGTAAAAGATACTGGTAACTTTTTGCCTGACCCTCTCTTTATTTCTGACGGTTGGGTATAAGAAAATGATGGCATGAAGCTCTGGCCGCCTCCCATGTACTTTGATATAGGCATGTACCTTGGTGTTACACACATAGAATAGAATAGAATAGAATATAATAGAATAGAGTTTTATTGTCATTATTGCAGTGAACAGGTTCAAAGAACAACAAAATTGGAGCAGATCCCCTAAGGTGCATATACAATATGGTAATATAAATAGTAAAAAAAGATAGAAATAAGAGATGTATATATATATATGTATGTATATATATATATATATATATATATATATATAAATATATATATATATATATATATATATATATATATATCCACACAGATACATATATACATACATATGAATATATATACACACACATACATGTAATATTATTGCACATTATAGTCCGAAAAAATAAATAAATGAAAAGACATGACACATGAGGACATAATGGACATATTGTGCTCACTCAGTGCCTGTTTAATGCACTATGGCTTTTGGGTAAAAGCTGTTCTTTAGTCTATTTGTGCCAGCTTTTAGCACCCTATAGCATCTGCCCGAGGGTAGCAGTTCTAGGTGGCCGTGCCCGGGGTGGAATGGGTCTTTCAGGATGCTCTGTGCTTTCCTGAGACAGCGGGAGCTGTACAGGTCAGCCAGGGAGGGGAGGGGGCATCCAATGGTCTTCATGGCGGTCTTTATGACCCTTTGGAGCGCCGTTCTCTCTGCGGCCGTGCAGTTGCCGAACCACACGCAGATGCAGTAGGTCAGGATGGTCTTAATGGAGCACCGGTAGAAGGACACCAGCAGTTCCTGAGAGAGGTGGTTGTTCCTGAGTATTCTCAGGAAGTGCAGTCTCTGGTGTGCCTTCTTGATGGTATCCATGGTGTTGGTGCTCCAGGATAGGTCGTCGGCCAGGTGGACTCCCAGGAAGCGGAAGTTGGAGACCCTCTCCACGCAGTCACCGCTGATGATCAGGGGCAGGATGTCCGTTTTATTCCTCCTGAAGTCTATGATCAGCTCATTGGTCTTGGAGGTGTTCAGGGCCAGGTTGTTGACTGCACCAATCCGACAGCTTCTCCACCTCGTCCCGATATGCAGCCTCATCTCCCTCCGAGATGAGCCCCACTACGGTGGTGTCATCCGCAAATTTGATGGTGGAGTTGCTGGAGTGGGCAGGTGTGCAGTCATTTGTGTAGATGGAGTAGAGAAGGGGGCTCAGCACGCAGCCTTGTGGAGAGCCGGTGCTGAGGTACAGGCTCAATGATATGTGGCGACCCAACTGCACCCTCTTGGGGCAGTTGAATAAGAAGTCCTTAATCCACATGCAGATGGAGTTCGATAGACCCAGGTCTGACAGTTTGGACACCAGTCTCTCAGGTACAATGGTGTTAAATGCCGAACTATAATTCACAAAAAGCAGCCGCATGTAGCTCACCCCCGTTTCCAGGTGACCCAGGGAGGAGTGTAGGGCTGTGGCGATGGCGTCCTCTGTGGACCTGTTGGCTCTGTAGGCAAACTGGTGTGGGTCAAGCTCAGGAGGGAGGACTGAGGTAATATGGGTCCGTACCAGCTTCACGAAGCACTTCATAGCTATAGGTGTCAGTGCAACTGGACGGTAGTCATTCAGGCAGCTGACACAGTTCTTCTTTGGCACTGGGATTATTGTGGAGGTCTTCAGGCATGATATGATGACGGCTTGAGAAAGGGACTGGGTGAAGATCTTTGTAAATACTCCAGCCAGCTGGTCTACACAGTCCCTCAGTACCTGTCCCGGGACCCCATCTGGGGCTGTAGCCTTCTTTGGGTTCACTGCCCTCAGCGTACGTCTCACCTCATGCTCTTCCAGTATAAGGGTGCAGCTGCTATGGGTTTTAGGTGGGGGTGTTGTGACGGCTGCAGGTGTTTTTCTCTCGAATCGGGCGAAGAAGCTGTTTAACTCCCCCGCTCGAGAGGCGTCGCTGTCAGCCGACGGGTTACTGTGTCTGAAGTTGGTCATGTGTTTTACTTTGGCCTAAATTAAATATTTTTAAGCATAAAAATGGCTAAACGACAACTACAAATATCAACACTGCAGTAGGATTGGCCACTAAAAGGAAACCAAACTAGTCAGAACGCACTGTAAGGCTCAGCCTTACAGTGTAAATGTGACTAAAGCGTGTTCATTTATGTCTTGAAGGGTCTCAAATGTTCAAAAATGTATTTAGAAGATCATAGAACAGCTTTTTATGCTTGAGCTATGAACATATTTGATCTATAATGAATGATTCCTATTTCCCGCTTCACCGAAATTAAATTATTTCTGTAACCTTTTTATTGTGTATGAAATTCCGACTGTAACATTGCATTTGTGCTCAAATATTGTTTTATTTTTTTAAGTTTATTTATATTGTGCACGCGAGTAATAACCTGTGATTGATGTCAGCGATACACAAGGGACGATGGTATTATTATTTGTAAATAAAATCAATGAATATGTATGCTTATATACACTATATATATACATACTTATATATATATATATATATATATATATATATATATATATATATATATATATATATATATATATATATATATATATATAGTGTATAGTGCTGTCTAATTATTATATTTTTTTTAAATCAGAATAATCACATTTTACAATGTGTATTTATTATAATCAAGCACATAATACTCACTTCTATTGTATATATTAACCTAAAAAAATATCCCAATTTATGAGCACAAATGCCATTTTATAGTCAGAAAATCATACAGGAAAATGTTTGAATTGCACTTCATTTATTTGTTTTAGGCTTTTATCCAAACGACGATCTGGGTTTATTTTGAAAACATTTTTAACCAGTGAGGACACGAGTTAGAGTCCCTCACTCATCTTTGCTCTGACATATGCATTGACCGTACACAAAAATTCACATTGTAGGAATTTTAAATAATTTATTTGTAAATGATGGTGGAAAATAAGTATTTGGTCAACCATTCAAAGCTCTCACTGATGGAAGGAGGTTTTGGCTCAAAATCTCACGATACATGGCCCCATTCATTCTTTCCTTAACACGGATCAGTTGTCCGGTCCCCTTAGCAGAAAAACAGCCCCAAAGCATGATGACTACAGTAGGTATGGTGCTTTTGGGATGCAACTCAGTATTCTTCCTTCAAACACGACAAGTTGAGTTTGTACCAAAAAGTTCTATTTTTGTTTCATCTGACCACATGACATTCTCCCAATCCTCTGCTGTATCATCAATGTGTCCATTTTGATATAAACTCAACTAGTCGTGTTTGGAGGAAGAAGAATACTGAGTTGCATCCCAAGAACACCATACCTACTGTGAAGTATGGGGGTGGAAACATCATGCTTTGGGGCTGTTTTTCTGCTAAGGGGACAGGACGATTGATCCGTGTTAAGGAAAGAATTAATGGGGCCATGTATCGTGAGATTTTGAGCCAAAACCTCCTTCCATCAGTGAGAGCTTTGAATGGTTGACCAAATACTTATTTTACACCATAATTTACAAATAAATTGTTTAAAATTTTTGCAAATAATCATTTACTTTAGTATTTGATGCCAGCAACACGTGAAAAAGAACTTGGGAAAGGTGGCAATAAATAATGATAAAGTTGAGGAATGCTCATCAAACACTCATTTGGAAAATCCCAAAGGTGTGCAGGCTAATTGGGAACAGGTGGGTGCCATAATTGGGTATAAAAGCGGCTTCCATGAAATGCGAAATAATTCACAAACAAGGATGGGGCGAGGGTCACCAATTTGTAAGCAAATTGTCTAACAGTTTCAGAACAACATTTCTCAACGAGCTATTGCAAGGAATTTAGGGATTTTACCATCTACGGTCCGTAAAATCATCAAACGGTTCAGAGAATCTGGAGAAATCACTGCACGTAAGGAATGATATTACGGACTTGTGACCCTCAGGCAGTACTGCATCAAACACTGACATTTACATGTGTAAAGGATATCACCACATGGGCTCAGGAACACTTTATAAACCACTGTCAGTAACTACAGTTGGTCGCTACATCTGTAAGTGCAAGTTAAAACTCTGCTATGCAAAGCAAAACCCATTTATCAACAACACACAGGAACGCCGCAGGCTTCGCTGGGCCCGAAATCATCTAAGATGGACTGATGCAAAGTGCAAAAGTGTTCTGTGGTCTGACGAGTCCACATTTCAAATTATATTTGGAAACTGTGGATATGGTGTCCTCCGGAACAAAGAGGAAAATAACAATCCCGATTGTTATAGGCGCAAAGTTCAAAAGCCAGCATTTGTGATG
This sequence comes from Nerophis ophidion, assembly GCF_033978795.1. Taxonomy (NCBI): domain Eukaryota; kingdom Metazoa; phylum Chordata; class Actinopteri; order Syngnathiformes; family Syngnathidae; genus Nerophis; species Nerophis ophidion. The sequence continues at coordinate 15,776,859 of NC_084631.1, read as the reverse complement.
GTATGGGGGTGTATTAGTGCCCAAGGCATGGATAATTTACACATATGTGACGGCACCATTAGTGCTGAATGGTCCATACAGGTTTTGGAGCAACATATGTTGTCATCCAAACAACGTTATCATGAACGCCCCTGCTTATTTCAGCAAAACAATGCCAAGCCACGTGTTACAACAGCGTGGCTTGGTAGTAAAAGAGTCCGGGTACTTTCCTGGCCAGCCTCCAGTCCAGACCTGTCTCCCATGGAAAATGAGTGGCGCATTATGAAGCGTAAAATACGACAAGACCGCAGACTGTTGAACAACTTAAGCTGTACATCAAGCAAGCACAATAAAGAATTCCACTTTCAAAGCTTCAACAATTAGTTTACTCAGTTCCCAAATGTTTATTGAGTGTTGTTAAAAGAAAAGGCGATGTAACAAAGTGGTGAACACGCACGCCCTTTCCCAACTACTTTGGCACGTGTTGCAGCCATGAAATTCTAAGTTAATTATTATTTGCAAAAAAAAATAAAAGTTTATTGAGTTTGAACATCAAATGTCTTGTCTTTGTAGTGCATTCAATTGAATATGGGTTGAAAGGGATTTGTAAATCATTGTATTCCGTTTATATTCACATCCAACACAATTTCCCAACTCATATGGAAACGGGGTTTGTATATATAAAAATATCTATTGGTACCGTTCTTTCATCTGAATGCCACCGTACGGCGGTGACTACAGAGCCGAGGCGCATGATGTTCAGTGTGTCAGAACGCACACACAAAGTGCATACAAGCAATAACATCTTAGAGAGGAGGCATGGCTAAAAATGACAATGTGGTGAAGTACAATATGGAGGTATTTGGGTTCAAAACTAACAATAAAGGTGACACTTTAAACAAGGAGGCTGCAAATTCCACTTCAAAACACACCTCGCCAAATGTGGCGATTAGTATTACCACCGTTGCATACCACTTAGGTAAACATTTACATAATAAGCATTGTGATCTCCACAAGGAGTTATAAAGAGCGACAGGTAATAATGTTGTTACATCTGTCCTACTGTTCAGCTCCGGTGCAGACCGTAGTCGAGGAGCACAGAGCAGACGTTCCTTATCGGGTTGATGTTTTTACCCTTCACTTCACCCGGCAATTGGTCTGCTAAGCTCCACTTTCGGGTCAGAATGACAAGGCCGCCGATTTGTGACAATCTGGTTGCTTGATTAATAGTTTTGCAGGACACAACTGGACCTGTTCATCACTGTCCTGCACAGTGCACACGCTAGCTCTCTCTCTTTTTACTCGCCCACTCACTCACTGACGCCACTCAGCCATCACGATGACATTCTCGCAAACTGTACGCTACTCTCATAAGTAAACTAGCTCCTTCTTGTGCACATGTAGATACATAACATGTATGTACATAACATGTAGACACGTAACATGTACGTACGTAACATGTAGATGTATAACATGTACATACATAACATGTAGATACATAACATGCATGTACATAACATGTAGACATGTAACATGTATGTACGTAACATGTAGATGTATAACATGTATGTACATAACATGTACATACGTAATATGTAGATATATAACATGTTCATACATAACATGTAGATTTGCAGACACGCACACAGCTGCTTGGCTTGATGCCAAATATTAGCGGAGTCAAAATGACTGAATTTTCTAACAAATTCCAACAATTTGTGTTTTGTCTTTAACAAATGTGTGTTTTACTGCTATTTGGCTTATCTGTGTACATTTATCCATAGTTTTTTTGTACTTACTGACTAGTTCATACTATTTACTTTTCCTAAAAGCACAGACTAGGAGTGGCAACTATAAATCCTGATGTCAATAAAGCTTATTATAGTCTAATGCAATCATTTTTAATTTTTTCCTATGAGTAAGTGCAGTTTGGAAAATTGACCTAAGAGTTTAAAATCAGGTCAAAAGTTTAAAAAAATGACAAGACTTACGACTGTAGGTACGGGGGAAATTAATGACTTAAAACAGGAATTATAAACACAAGTTATGTCCATGACACACACCCTGAAACAGTATTGTTCCACAAATCTCATGAAAGGTGAGATGTAAATAGGGTACACAATCGAAAATTTAATTTTACTTTTAACCTAAACATGCATAAATGAAACCTGGTTCATTTATTTTCTCAGGCCAAAACAACTTGGTAAATTTATTGACCGGTGTATTTGATTTTTTGTGGTAGAGGGGTTAGTGCGTCTGCCTCACAATACGGAGGTCCTGCAGTCCTGGGTTCAAATCCAGGCTCGGCCCTAGTGTGTGAATGTGAGTGTGAATGTTGTCTGTCTATCTGTGTTGGCCCTGCGATGAGGTGGCGACTTGTCCAGGGTGTACCCCGCCTTCCGCCCGATTGTAGCTGAAATAGGCCCCAGCGCCCCCCGCGACCCCGAAAGGGAATAAGCGGTAGAAAATGGATGGATGGATGATAGATCTTCATTGATCCCTTGAGAGTCTGCTGTTTAGAAGATTGAGGTAAACGTTAAGATGAAGTCTCACGTCACAAATGAAACGACTTTACAACTGTCTGTGTGAGGTAAGAGGTCATCATTGAATAAAGGAATTACTAACACCTGGGCTTGCAAAAAGGAAGTCAAATATGTCAAAAGTCTCACAAGGAGGTTCCACTAAGATTTTAATTTGGATCATTGGATTCAGAGTCCAGTGTGCTAACCATTACACCATGGAACCTGCATGAACATGTGTAAAAAATAAAGTTTAAAGTTTAAAATTAAGTTGAAAGTCATAGATAAAAAGAAATCTCTGGTCAAATGGAAAACACCCTGCTTGATAAACACAATGGCTTGTCCAGGAATTGAACGCTGGACGTCTCACAACCTAAACGAGAATCATACAACTCGACCAACAAGCCCTGAAATAATTATGACCAAAAGCACAAGATCACGGGTACGAGTGGTCGAAATGAGTTTCCACCGCCAGGTGACGGGGCTCTAACTTAGAGATAAGATGAGAAGCTCTGTCATCCGGGAAGAGCTCCAAGCAAAGCTGCTGCTCCTCCACATTGAGAGGAGCCAGATAAGGTGGTTCGGGCATCTGGTCAGGATGCCACCCGAACGCTTCCCTCAGAAGGTGTTAAGGGCACACTCCACTAATAGGAAGATCCGGGGCATGTTTAAAATCACTGTTAAGGGCTTGTCTGGGAATTGAACCCCTGAGTTACCCCAGTAACTAAGGGGGAGGCTGGACTGAACAGTCCAATATTAAAAGTAGGTTGTGATTACAAACCCCAGAGCTTGCAAAATGTGAATGAAATGGAGGACCTAGCTTTCACAAGGAGGACCCACCAAGATTAGAGAATGGATCACTGTGGTTAGAGTCCAGCATGTGAACCATTTCACCATTGAACCTGCAAATGTTATTGCAAAACGAAGAGTTCCAACAAAACACAGGGTTTAATTTGATATAATAGATTTTTATTGATCCATTGAATGTGTGTCCTGAGAAAAATAGAGGTTTTAGTTTAAAATTAAGTCAAAAATCATACATGGAAATAATTTCGACTGTGGACAATTGAAAAACTGATGCCTGACAAATACAAGGGCTTGTCCGGGAATTAAACCCGGGAACTCTCGCACCCGAAGCGAGAACCATACGACTAGACCAACAAGCCACGTAAAGACATTATTCAACTAAAAATCTTACGAATTGTGAGATTTTAACAGGAAAATCATTCTGAAACTGGGTTAGTAAATTACAATGTTGCCACTAATTTAAAGTTATGGCTATTTTCATGCAAAAATAAACTAAGGGTTACAAGCTCTGTCCTAAAACAATTATAGCCAAAATCGTACAACTAGATTAACAAGCTCTGAGCTGTGATTTTGCAAGAATCTCAACAAATGTGATATTTTGATAGGGGACACAATCTGAAACTGGGCTTTAAAGATGGGGGATTGACGTCGATCTCTCGGAGTGAAGTCACTGAGTAGTTAGATAACTCCACGGTGGCAAAGCTCTGGAGGTTGACAAAATTTGTCCAGAAATGCTGAAGGCTCTGGGTGTTGAGGGGCTTTCTTGGTTGACACACCTTTTCAACATTGCCTGGATGTCTGGGACAGCACGGAGGGAGTGGCAGACTCGGAAGGTGGGTCCCCTATTCAAAAATGGGGACCAGAGGGGTGTGTGCTAAGATCAGCCGATCAGCTGCTACTGACAGTCCCTGACACAAGGCTGAAGCTTAGAGGTGACAGAGCTTTTGCTGTTGCTGATCCCAAGCTCTGGAACGACCTACCTCTGAGTGTTAGACAAGCCTCCTCTCTTCCTGTTTTTAAATCTCTCTTAAAAACATACTTTTATTCCTTGGCTTTTAACACTAAGTGATATCCATCCTGCAATGGCACCCCATTATACACCTGCTGTGAACCGGTTTTTATGTTTTATTTATGTTTTATGTTTGTGTTGTGTTGTTTGCTCGGTCCTCGTATTATCTTTTAACCTGCCCCTTGTACAGCACTTCGGCTCCCCCTGTGATAAATTTTAAATGTGCTTTATAAATAAAGTTGATTTGATTTGATTTGATTTACAGTAGTATCACACGACTCAGCCTCTATAGGAAAGTTTACGCCAAGCTACTGGAAAGGATGGTCCGTCCGAAAGTCGAACCTCGGATTTAAGAGAAGCAATGTGGATTCCGTCCTGGTCGTGGAACAACTGACCAGCTCTTTATTCTTTCAAAAATCCTGGAGAAGGCCTGGGAGTATGTCTATCCAGTCTACGTGTGCTTTGTGGATTTGGAGGGCTGCGCTCTGTCACCTATCCTGTTAGTTATTTTTATGGACAAGATTTCTAAGCAGAGTTGTGACCATGGCGGAGAGGGTACTCGTCTCGGGGGGTAAATGTTGCGTCACTGCTGTTTGCAGATGATGTGGTCCTGATGGCACCATCGGTTCGTGACCTTCAGCTGTCACTGGATTGGTTCAGCGGCTGGAAAGAGGATCAGCATCTTCAAATCTGAGGCCATGGTTCTCAGAAGGAAACTGATTGTTTCTGCAGTCGAGGTAGAGAACGTATCTTAGGGTCTTGTTCACGAGGCGAGGGAAGGATGGAGTTGGAAATCCACCGGACAATCGGAACAGCTGATGAAACGAACGCTGAGCCAGAAGGCAAAGCTCTTGGTCTACCGAGCTACAGTATCTACACACCTATGGTCATGAAGTGTGGGTCATGACCGAAAGAATAAGATCGCGGATACAAGCGGCTGAAATGACGTTCCTCAGAAGGGTGGCTGGCATCTCCCTTAGAGATAGGGTGAGAAGTTCAGTCACCCGAGAGAGACTCGGAGTCGAGTCGCTGCTCCTTCGCCTGGAAAGGAGCCGGTTTAGGTGGTTCGGCCATCTTGTGCGGATGCCTCACGAGGGTCTCCTAGGGAGGTACTCGTTGCCAAGGACCAAACGGGGGGATTACATCTCATCTTTGGCGTGGGAACTCTTCGGGTTCCCCCAGGAGGAAGTTGCTAATGTTGCTCTGGAGAGGGAAGTCTGGATAGACCAACAAGCCCCGAAAAATCACATTCCAAAAAAAAATCTCATGAATTGTGAGATGTTAAAAGGGAACATAATCTAGGTTAGTATATTGCACTTTTACCACTAGTTTAAAGGTATGGCTATTTTCATGCAAAAAAGAACTAAAGGTTACAAGCTCTGTCCTAAAACATTTAGAGCTCGTAAACTGAGGTAACACTGTATTTTATTTTATAAATGTTTGATAATCCCTTGAGTGTGCGCAGTTTGATCTAGGCGGCTTGAAATCACTGTTAGGGGCTTGTCTGGGAATTGAACCCAGGACCTCCCGCACCCGAAGCAGGAATCATACCACTAGACCAACAAGCCCAATACAACATGACTTACCAACTTTCCAAAAAGTTTATATTTTATTTGCGGAGACACTGTAACTCCACTTTCATTAGCTCACATTTTGATTCACTTTTTCAGGATTTGAACCCCAGACCCGAGGCAAAAATCATACGACTAGAACGGGGGTCAGCAAACCGCGGCTCTCGAACCGCATGCTGCTCTTTAGTGCTCTTTACTCCCTGGAGCATTTTTTAAAAAAGGACTGAAAAGGGAATAGGATGGGAGGGGGAAATCACTATTTTGTTTTAGTATGTTTTTTGTTTGAGGACAAACATGACACAAACCTTTCCAGTTGTTAGAAAACCCACTGTTTAATACACTATATTGCCAAAAGCATTTGGCCACCCATCCAAATGATCAGAATCAGGTGTCCTAATCACTTGGACCGACTACAGGTGTATAAAATGAAGCACTTAGGCATGGAGACAGTTTCTACATACATTTTTGAAAGAAATGATTTCCAGTGATTTCCAGCGTGGAACTGTCACAGGATGCCACCTAAGCTACAAATCCAGTCGTGAAATTTCCTTACTCCTAAATATTCCAAAGACAACTATCGGCTTTTTTATAAGAAAATTACAGAGTTCGGAAACAACAGCAACTCAGCCACAAAATGGTAGGCTACGTAATCCGACAGCGGATGCTGAAGCACATAGTGCAAAGAGGTCGCCAACTTTCTGCACAGTCAGTTGCTACAAAGCACCAAACTTCATGTGACCTTCTAATTAGTGTTACGGCGCATGCGCAGTCTGCTTATCCCTCCTGCATTTGAGTGTCACAATTCGTCATCTGACTGCTCGCCCGGACACGCTCACGCTGAGCTCAGCATGCCCACGCAGCGACAAGCCTGCACTCAATTGCTAATCTGCACACCTGGTATTGATGAGGGCGAGCTGGATAAAAGACCAGTGGACCCAAGGATCGGCGCGGTATCTTAATAGTTTTCATGGTGTACTTACCCTCCCGTCTCACTTTTCCCCGGATCTCCTTCTGTCCTCTGACTGCCTCCCTCGTTCCTCGACTCCTCGCTCGCCCCTGGACTCCAACGCCTCTCTCTCGCCCCTGATCATCTGCCATGGACTGCCTCGTTCCTTCGCTCTCGTCAACACTTCAGTTAATCTACACACATAATAACACACATTCGCACTTACGTTTAACAGACTCGATTTCCTTAGTTTATTTAGTGGTGTTTTTTGGTATTGTTATATATATACATTGACTTTATATATAATAAATTGTACTTTACTGTCCTCTGGTGTCAGTCTGCCGTCATCTTCCCTAGTCAAAACATAACAATTAGCCTACGTACAGTACGCAGAGAGCTTTATGGAATGGTATTCCTTTGCTGAGCAGCCGCATCTAAGCCATACATCCAAGTCCAATGCAAAGCGTTGGATGCAGTGGTGTAACGCACGTCGCCACCGGACTCTAGAGCAGTGGAAATGCGTTTTCCGGAGTTATGAATCACGCGTTTCCATCTGGCAATCTGATGGACGAGTCTGGGTTTGGAGGTTGCCTGGAGAACGGTGTGAAATTTGGTGGAGGAGAAATTATGGTATGGGGTTGTTTTTCAGGAGTTGGGCTTGTGAAAGGAACTTTGAATACTCTAGGATACCAAAATATTTTGGACAATTCCATGCTCCCGAGTCCCAACCTTGTGGGAACAGATTGGAGCCACGTCACCAACATGGACGAGGTGCAGCTCACTTTTGACATCCCGGTGAACCACAATGTCAAGAAGAAGCTCCCCACAGCCAAAAAGTGACGTTGAAGTCTGCGCGTCTCTCTCGTCGAAAAAGACCTCGAAGGCGGAGTGGGCGGATGATGGTTGCTTAGAATCTCCACTATGGTCACAAAGGCGGCAGAAGGCTGCAGCAAAGATGGGCCCCCAATTGTCTTGGTCTCCATGCCATTGAAACCCTGGCCTTCTATTTGCCAAGGACAGTGTGGTGGCTGTCTGTGCACCAGTCTCCCCACTTTAAAAGATTCCACGAACACACAGGCGTTCTCCTGAAGGCAATCCCACCAACAGGAGGACAGTCATACTCGTTTCAAGTGATTGCCAATGACTTTAACTTTATATAAGACTTTTAAACTCTTTTTGATAGGAGCCTATTAAAACTAATACAGACACTTATGTAATGCATTGTCTTCATTATAACACTTATATAAGACATTTAAAGTCATTTTGATAGTAGGCTATTCTAGCTAATAAAGATACTTACAACACGTGTTACCTTCATTATAAGACTTATTTACGGCTTTTCATTTTGTGTGACTCCAGGCAGATTAGTTTTTTGTATTTTTGGTCCAATATTGCTCTTTCACTGTTTTGGGTTGCCAACCCCTGGACTAGACCAACAAGCTTTGAGTTGTGATTTTGCAAGAATGTCAATAAATGTGATTATTTAATTGGGGACACCATCTAAATCTGGGCTTCCATATTGCACTTTTAACACAAATCGGATTTACTGCAATTTTTTTGTAAGACCTAAGGCTTTTGAGCTCAGTCCTGAAACAAAATGAGGTCGTAGATGTAAGAACCACTGTTTTAGATTTTATACATTTTCATTGATCCCTTGAGTGTGTGCGGTTTGGAAAATTGAGCAAAGAGTTTAAAATCACTGTTTGGGGATTATCCGGGAATTGAACCCAGGACTTCACTTCTCGCACCCTAGGCGAGAATCATACGACTAGACCAACAAGCCATGCAAAATCATTTTCCAACAAAAAATCTCATGAATTATGAGATTTTAACAGGGACTTCAATCTAAAACTGGGTTAATATATTGCACTTATACCACTAATTTAAAGGTATGGCTATTTTCATGCAAAAATAAACTAAGGGTTACAAGCTCTGTCCTAAAACAATTAGAGCTTGTAAATTGAGGTACCACTCTACTTCATTTTATACATTTTTATTGATCCCTTGAGTGTGTGCAGTTTGGAAAAGTGAGCTCAGAGTTTGAAATGACCGTTCATGGCTTGTCCTGGAATTGAAACATGGACCTCTCACACCCAGAGTGAGAATCATACTCCTAGACCAAATTTTCAAAAAAAGTCACTGTTTCATTTGGGGAGACAATCAGTAACTGCACTTTTATTAGCACACATTTTGATTCACTACAATGTTCATGCATAAATGAACAAGAGCTTTTTCAGGATTTGAACCCCAGACCCAAAACAAAAATTATACGTTTCGACCAAAAAGCTTTGAGTTGTGATTTTGCAAGAATCTCAATAAATGTGATATTTTGATAGATGACACAATCTGAAACTGGGCTTCCATATTGCACTTTTACCACAAATTTAATTTACTTCGATTTTTTTTTTTTTTTGCTTTTGAGCTCAGTCCTAGAACAAACTGTGGTCGTAGACTTAAGTACGACTTTATTTGTGTTTCAACAAAACATCTGTCAGGGAACACATTCTGAAACTGGTTTAGTATATTACACTTTTACCACTAATTTAAAGGTATGGCTATATTCATGCAAAAAAAAGAACTAAGGGTTAAAATCTCTGTCCTAAAATAATTAGAGCTCGTAAATCGAGGTAACAGTGTATTTTATTATAGGGATTTTTATTGAGCTATTGAGTCAAAAGTCCTGCGTGATTGGGAATTTGACTGTGGACTAATGAAAAACTCCTGATAAACACAAGGGCTTGTCCAGGAATTAAACTCAGGTCTTCTCACAGCCTAAGCGAGGATCGTACGACTAGACCAACTAGCCCCGAATAATATAACAGAAAATCTTATGAGATTCTAACAGGAAAATCATTCTGAAACTGGGTTAGTATATTGCACTTTTACCACTAATTTAAAGGTATGGCTATTTTCATGCAAGAACCGAGGATTACAAGCCCTGTCCTAAAATAATTAGAGCTCGTAAATTGAGGTACCACTGTACTTCATTTTATACATTTTCATTGATCCCTTGAGTGTGTGCAGTTTGGACGATTGAGCTTAGAGTTTAAAACCACTGTAAAGGGCTTGTCTGGGAATTGAACCCAGGACCTCTCGCACCCTAAGCGAGAATCATACCACTAGACCAACAAGCCCTGCAAACTCTAGTTTCAACAAAGAATCGTGAGATTTTCACGAGGAAAACATTCTGAAAGTGGGTAAGTGTGTAGCATATTTACCACTAATTTAAAGGTATGGCTATTTTCATGCAAAAAAGAACTAAGGGTTACAAGCTCTGTCCTAAAACAAATACAGCTTGTAAATTGAGGTACCACTGTACTTGATTTTATATATTTTCTTTGATCCCTTGAGTGTGTGCAGTTTGGAAAAGTGAGCTAAGAGTTTAAAATCACCGTCAGGGGCTTTTCTGAGAATTGAACCCAGGACTTTGCACACCCAAAGCGATAATCATACTACTAGACCAAAAAGACCTTAGTTTTCCACCAAAAAATTTATTGGGGGAGATCATTTGTAACTGCACTTTTATTAACAAACATTTTGATTCACTACAATTTTCATGCATAAATTGTAGCTGAGATAGGCGCCAGCGCCCCCCGCGACCCCAAAAGGGAATAAGCGGTAGAAAATGGATGGATGGATGGAAATGAACAAGAGCATTTTCAGGATCTGAACCCCAGATCCGATCATACGACTAGATCAACAATTTATGAGTTGTGATTTTGCAAGAATGTCAATAAATGTGATATTTTGATAGGGGGCACAATCTGAAACTCCATCCATCCATCCATCTTCTTCCGCTTATCCGAGGTCGGGTCGCGGGGGCAGCAGCCTAAGCAGGGAAGCCCAGACTTCCCTCTCCCCAGCCACTTCGTCTAGCTCTTCCCGGGGGATCCCGAGGCGTTCCCAGGCCTGCCGGGAGACATAGTCTTCCCAACGTGTCCCGGGTCTTCCCCGTGGCCTCCTACCGGTTGGACGTGCCCTAAACACCTCCCTCGGGAGGCGTTCGGGTGGCATCCTGACCAGATGCCCGAACCACCTCATCTGGCTCCTCTCGATGTGGAGGAGCAGCGGATTTACTTTGAGTTCCTCCCGGATGACAGAGCTTCTCACCCTATCTCTAAGGGAGAGCCCCGCCACACGGCGGAGGAAACTCATTTCGGCCGCTTGTACCCGTGATCTTATCCTTTCGGTCATGACCCAAAGCTCATGACCATAGGTGAGGATGGGAACGTAGATCGACCGGTAAATTGAAAGCTTTGCCTTCCGGCTCAGCTCCTTCTTCACCAAAACAGATCGGTACAACGTCCGCATTACTGAAGACGTCGCACCGATCCGCCTGTCGATCTCACGATCCACTCTTCCCCCACTCGTGAACAAGACTCCTAGGTACTTGAACTCCTCCACTTGGGGCAGGGTCTCCTCCCCAACCCGGAGATGGCACTCCACCCTTTTCCGGGAGAGAACCATGGACTCGGATTTGGAGGGGCTGATTCTCATTCCGGCCGCTTCACACTCGGCTGCGAACCGATCCAGTGAGAGCTGAAGATCCCGGCCAGATGAAGCCAACAGGACCACATCGTCTGCAAAAAGCAGAGACCTAATTCCGCGGCCACCAAACCGGAACCCCTCAATGCCTTGACTGCGCCTAGAAATTCTGTCCATGAAAGTCATGAACAGAATCGGTGACAAAGGGCAACCTTGGCAGAGTCCAACCCTCACTGGAAACGTGTCCGACTTACTGCCAGCAATGCGGACCAGCTCTGACACTGATCGTACAGGGACCGGACTGCCATTATAAGACAGTCCGATACCCCATACTCTCTGATCACTCCCCACAGGACTTCCCGAGGGACACGGTCGAATGCCTTCTCCAAGTCCACAAAGCACATGTAGACTGGTTGGGCAAACTCCCATGCACCCTCAAGAACCCTGCCGAGAGTATAGAGCTGGTCCACAGTTCCACGACCAGGACGAAAACCACACTGTTCCTCCTGAATCCGAGGTTCGACTATCCGGCGTAGTCTCCTCTCCAGTACACCTGAATAAACCTTACCGGGAAGGCTGAGGAGTGTGATCCCACGAGAGTTGGAACACACCCTCCGGTCCCCCTTCTTAAAGAGAGGGACCACCACCCCGGTCTGCCAATCCAGAGGTACCGCCCCCGATGTCCACGCGATGCTGCAGAGTCTTGCCAACCAAGACAGCCCCACAGCATCCAGAGCCTTAAGGAACTCTGGGCGGATCTCATCCACCCCTGGGGCCTTGCCACCGAGGAGCTTTTTAACTACCTCAGCAATCTCAGCCCCAGAAATAGGAGAGTCCACCACAGATTCCCCAGGCACTGCTTCCTCATAGGAAGACGTGTTGGTGGGATTGAGGAGGTCTTCAAAGTATTCCTTCCACCTATCCACAACATCCGCAGTTGAGGTCAGCAGAACACCATCCGCACCATACACGGTGTTGACAGTGCACTGCTTCCCCTTCCTGAGGCGGCGGATGGTGGTCCAGAATCGCTTCGAAGCCATCCGGAAGTCATTTTCCATGGCTTCCCCAAACTCTTCCCATGTCCGAGTTTTTGCCTCTGTGACCGCCGAAGCTGCACACCGCTTGGCCTGTCGGTACCTGTCCACTGCCTCTGGAGTCCTATGAGCCACAAGAACCCGGTAGGACTCCTTCTTCAGCTTGACGGCATCCCTCACCGCATGTGTCCACCAGCGGGTTCTAGGATTACCGCCACGACAAGCACCAACTACCTTGCGGCCACAGCTCCGATCAGCCGCCTCGACAATAGAGGTGCGGAACATGGTCCACTCGGACTCAATGTCCAGCACCTCCCTCGTGACATGTTCAAAGTTCCTCCGGAGGTGGGAATTGAAACTTTCTCTGACAGGAGACTCTGCCAGACGTTCCCAGCAAACCCTCACAATGCGTTTGGGCCTGCCAGGTCTGTCCGGCATCCTCCCCCACCATCGCAGCCAACTCACCACCAGGTGGTGATCGGTAGAAAGCTCAGCCCCTCTCTTTACCCGAGTGTCCAGAACATGAGGCCGCAAATCCGATGACACAACTACAAAGTCGATCATGGAACTGCGGCCTAGGGTGTCCTGGTGCCAAGTGCACATATGGACACCCTTATGTTTGAACATGGTGTTTGTTATCGACAAACTGTGACGAGCACAAAAGTCCAATAACAAAACACCACTCGGGTTCAGATCCGGGCGGCCATTCTTCCCAATCACGCCCCTCCAGGTTTCACTGTCGTTGCCAACGTGAGCGTTGAAGTCTCCCAGTAGGACAAGGGAATCACCCGGGGGAGCACTTTCCAGTACTCCCTCGAGTGTTCCCAAAAAGGGTGGGTACTCTGAACTGCTGTTTGGTGCATAAGCACAAACAACAGTCAGGACCCGTCCCCCCACCCGAAGGCGGAGGGAGGCTACCCTTTCGTCCACTGGGTTGAACTCCAACGTGCAGGCTTTAAGCCGGGGGACAACCAGAATTGCCACCCCAGCCCGTCGCCTCTCACTGCCGGCCACACCAGAGTGAAAGGGAGTCCATCTCCTTTCAAGAGAAGTGGTTCCAGAGCCCTTGCTGTGTGTCGAAGTGAGTCCGACTACATCCAGCCGGAATTTCTCTACTTCGCGCACTAGCTCAGGCTCCTTTCCCCCCAGTGAGGTGACGTTCCACGTCCCAAGAGCCAGCTTATGTAGCCGAGGATCGGACCGCCAAGTGCCCTGCCTTCGGCTGCCGCCCAGCTCACATTGCACCCGACCTCTATGGCCCCTGCTATGGGTGGTGAGCCCATTGGAGGGAGGACCCACGTTGCCTCTTCGGGCATGGGTACAGGCCCGGCCACCAGGCGCTCGCCATCGTGCCCCACCTCCGGGCCTGGCTCCAGAGGGGGACCCCGGTGACCCGCGTCCGGGCGAGGGAAATCTGGGTCCTTTGTTTTTACTTTTCATAGAGGTTTTCGAGCTGCTCTTTGTCTGGTCCCTCACCTAAGACCAGTTTGCCTTGGGAGACCCTACCAGGGGGCTTAAAGCCCCCAGACAACATAGCTCCTAGGATCATTGGGACACGCAAACTCCTCTACCACGGTAAGGTGGCAGCTCAGAGAGGAGACAATCTGAAACTGGGCTTCCATATTGCACTTTTAACCCAAATCGAATTTGCTGCATTTTTTTTCCATACCAAAATGAATTAAGGTTTATGAACTCATTTAGCTATGAGTTTAAAATCACTGTTAAGGGCTTGTCCGGGAATTGAAACCAAGACCTCTCACACCCGACGCGAGAATCATACCGCTAGACCAACAAGCACTGAAAACTCCTGTTTCAACAGAGAATTTTGAGATTTTCACAAAGAACACATTCTGAAACTGGTTTAGTGCTCGTCCATGGCACACACCCTGAAACAGTATTGTTCCACAAATCTCATGAAAGGTGAGATGTAAATAGGGTACGCAATCTAAAATTGTATTACACTTTTAACCTAAATTTAAATTAAAGGCCATTTTCATGTTTAAGTTAACTTTGGTTCATTTATGGGCTCAGTCAAAAATAAACTTGTAGTGATAAATTTGTTCAATTTCATTTTATTTTATAGATCTTTACTGATCCATTGAGAGTGTGCCGTGAGTAGAGGTTAAGGTTTAAAATTAAGTCAAAAGTCATAAAGAAATTCAACTGTGGACAAATTAAAAACTCATGCCTCATGAACACAAGGGATTGTCAGGGAATTGAACCCAGGACCTCTCACACCCTAAGCGAGAATCATATGGCTAGACCATGGTTCAGCAACCTTTATTACCCAAAGAGCTATTTCGACCCGTTTCACAAAATAAAGAAAACAATGGGGGCCACAAAACTCTTTTGAAATTTAAAATGAAATAACACTGCATACGGAGTTGTTATTTTTGCTTCCTGCTGTGTATTGACCTTAATATGAAAATGTTATGTTAGTGCGGCCCTCGAGATTTAAATTAATGCCGTTTGACAGCATCACACTTGCCGACCTTCCGGGACACTCCCGGAATCCAGAGCAACTATTCACGCGAATGTCTGCTAAATGTCGCCCTTCAACATTAATACGGGCGTTCCATGAAGGCGCTGCCTTTACCACTCTCTACAACATGTACAAATATCTAGCACGGCCCAGCCACAAGTCACATGTGGCTTCCTTGAACACACTCAGACGACTGCAACGCATACTTGTTCAACAGCCATACAGGTTACACTGAGAGTTGTGATATAATCAATCAATCAATCAATCAATGTTTATTTATATAGCCCTAAATCACAAATGTTTCAAAGGACTGTACAGACCATTACGACTATGACATCCTCGGAAGAACCCACAAAAGGGCAAGGAAAACTCACACCCAGTGGGCAGGGAGAATTCACATCCCCCCTCTCCGTGCGTCGGTTGAGGTGGGCGGGGTTTGGTGCAAGCGGGGGTGTATAATGTAGCCCGGAAGAGTTAGGGATGCATGGGATTCTGGGTATTTGGTCTGTTGTGTTTATGTTGTGTTACAGTGAGGATGTTCTCCAGAAATGTGTTTGTCATTCTTGTTTGGTGTGGTTTCACAGTGTGGCGCATATTAGTAAGAGTGTTAAAGTTGTTTATATCACAACTCTCAGTGTAACCTGTATAGCTGTTGACCAAGTATGTCTTGCAGTCACTTTCGTTTGACACCAGAGGCTGTGTTCTACATGTGACCAGCTGGCACGCAGATAGCAGTGTGTAAAAGCGGGCGCGACGACGAGTGTTAGAGGGTTGTAAAGGCATTTCCATCAGGGTACGCCCTCAATATTATCGACTAGGTGGAAATCGGAGAATGTTGGCCCCGGGTGATTGCTGAGAGAAGCATTAAACTCCGGAAATCTCTCGGGATAATCGGGGGTGTCGCCAAGTATGCAGCTGAGCCACATGCGGCTCCGGAGCCGCGGGTTGCCGACCCCTGGACTAGATCAACAAATTATGAGTTGTGATTTTGCAAGAATGTCAATAAATGTGATATTTTGGTAGGGGACACAATTTGAAACTGGGCTTCCAAATTACACTTTTAACCCAAATTGGATTTACTGAATTTTTTTTTCCTACCAAAATGAACTAAGGCTTATGAGCTCATTCCTATGACAAAATGTGATCGTAGATTTAAGTACAACTGTATTTGATTTTATCAAAATGTTGTCGATCCCTTGATTGTGTGCAGTTTGGAAAACTGAGCAAAGTGTTTAAAATCACTGATGAGGGCTTGTCCGGGAATTGAACCCGGGACCTCTCGCACCCTAAGCGAGAATCATACGACTAGACCAACAAGCCCTGAAGAACCATATTTCACCAGAGAATTATGACGTTTTAACAAGGAACACATTCTGAAACTGGGTTAGTGTGTAGCATATTTACCACTAATTTAAAGGTATGGCTATTTTCATGCAAAAAAGAACTAAGGGTTCCAAGCGCTGTCCTAAAACAATTACAGCTTGTAAATTGAGGTACCACTGTACTTCATTTTATACATTTTCTTTGATCCCTTGAGTGTGTGCAGTTCGGAAAATTCAGCTAAGAGTTTCAAGTTACTCTTCAGGGTATCCTGGAAATTGAACCCAAAACCTCTTGCAATCTTAGTGAGAATCATACAATTAGACCAACAAGCGCATGTGTACAGGTGGGAAAATAATGATTGAAAACAGATATTGTATACACAATGGCTCATCCATGGCACACACCCTGAAACAGTATTGTTCCACAAATCTCATGAAAGGTGTGATGTAAATAGTGTACACAATCTAAAATTGGGCCCTGCGATGAGGTGGCGACTTGTCCAGGGTGTATCCCGCCTCCCGCCCGAATGCAGCTGAGATAGGAGCCAGCGACCCCCCGCAACCCCAAAAGGGACAAGCCGCAGAAAATGGATGGGTGGTTGGAATCTAAAATTGTATTAAACTTTTAACCTAAATTTAAATTTAAAGCCATTTTCATGCTTAAATTAAATTTGGTTCATTTATGGGCTCAGGCAAAAAAAAAATGTATTGTTATAAAAAAATACATATATATTTTATAGATCTTCATTGATCCAATGAGTGTCTGCTGTATGGAAAATTGAGGTAAATGTTAAGATGAAGTCTCACGTAACAAATGAAACGACTTTACAACTGTCTGTGTGAGGTAAAAAGTCCTGATTGACTAAAGGAATTACAAACCAGGGCTTGCAAAAAGTAAGTCAAATGGAATTCGTAGGTTTCACAATTCGGTTCCACCAAGAATTGAACTTGGATTACTAGTTCAGAGGATAGCACACTAGCCATTACACCATGAAACCTGATATGAAGTCACAAAACTAATAAATCCAACATCACATAGGATTTAATTTGATTTGATAGATTTTTACTGATCCATTGAGTGTGTGCCGCGAAAAAAAGAAGTTAAAGTTTAAAATTAAGTCGAAAGTCATACATGAAAAGATATTCAGTTGTGGACTAATGAAGAACTCAGGCCTCATGTACACAAGGGTTTGTCCAGGAATTGGTTCGGGAACCTCTCGCACCCTAAGCGAGAATCATACGACTAGACCAACAAGCCCTACAAAGTAATGTTTCAACAAAGATTTGTGAGATTTTAACAAGGAACACATTCTGAAACTGGATTAGTGTGTAACATTTTTACCACTAATTTAAAGGTATGGCTATTTTCATGCAGAAAAGAATTAAGGGTTACAAGGTCCGTCCTAAAACAATTAGAAATCATAAATTGAGGAACCACTGTACTTCAGTTTTTATATTTTCTATGATCCCTTGAGTGTGCGCAGTTTGGAAAATTGATGCAAATGTTAAGATGAAGTCTCACATCACAAATGAAACGACTTTACAACTGTCTGTGTGAATGTGAGTGTGAATGTTGTGTGTCTATCTGTGTTGGCCCTGCGATGAGGTGGTGACTTGTCCAGGGTGTACCCGCCTTCCGCCCGATTGTAGCTGAGTTAGGCCCTAGCACCCCCCGCGACTCCAAAGGGAATAAGCGGTAGAAAATGGATGGATGGATGGATGAGTGTGTGGTGTGAGTAAAATAGAGGTTAAAGTTTTAAAAATAAGTCGAAAATCATACATGAATATGAATTCAATTGTGGACAAATGAAAAGCTCATGCCTGATAAACACAAGGGCTTTTCCGGGAATTCAATCCCGGACCTCTCGCACCCGAAGCAAGAATGATACGACTAGATCAACAAGCCCCAAAAAACAATGATTCATCAAAAAATCTGATGAATTGTGAGATTTTAACAAGGAACACAATCTAAAACTAGCTTAGTATATTGCACTTTTACCACTAATTTAAAGGTATGGCTATTTTCATGCAAAAAAGAACTAAGGGTTACAAGCTCTGTCCTAAAACAATTAAAGCTTGTAAAAATAGGTACCACTGTACTTCATTTTATGGATTTTTATTGATCCCTCAAGTGTGTGCAGTTTGGAAAATTGAGCTTGAGTTTAATATCACAGGTATGGGCTTGTCTGGGAGTTGAACCCAGGACCTCTCACACCCAAAGCGAGAATCATACCACTAGACCAACAAGCCCTTATAACCGTTCAGAAAAATGCATTTTATTTGGGGAGATCATTGGTAACTGCACTTTTAATAACACACATTTTGATTCACTACAATTTTTATGCATAAATGAACAAGAGCTTTTTCAGGAATTGAACCCCAGATCTGATCATACGACTAAATAAACAATTTAGTCGTATGAGGATTTTATACTCTTTTCAAGGGATCCACGACATTTTATAAAATCAAATACAGTTGTACTTAAATCTACGAACACATTTTGTTCTAGAATTTAGCTCACAAGCCTTAGTTCATTTTGGTATGAAAAAAAAAAAGGGCAGTAAATCCAATTGGGGTTAAAAGTGCAAAATGGAAGCCCAGTTTCAGATTGTGTCCCCTATCAAAATATCACATTTATTGACATTCTTGCAAAACCACAACTCATAAATTGATGATTTAGTCGTATGATCGGATCTGGGGTTCAATTCCTGAAAACGCTCTTGTTCATTTATGCATGAAAATTGTAGTGAATCAAAATGTGTGTTATTAAAAGTGCAGTTACCAATGATCTTCCCAAATAGAATGAATTTTTATGTGGAGTTTAAGGGCTTGTTGGTCTAGTGGTATGATTCTCGCTTTGGGTGTGAGAGGTCCTGTGTTCAATTCCCAGACAAGCCCATAACTGTGATATTATATCCTTAGCTCAATTTTCAAAACTGCACACACTCGAGGGATCAATAAAAATCCATAAAATGAAGTACAGCGGTACCTATTTTTACAAGCTTTAATTGTTTTAGGACAGAGCTTGTAACCCTTAGTTCTTTTTTTGCATGAAAATAGTCATACCTTTAAATTAGTGGTAAAAGTGCGATATACTAAATAAATGATAAAAGGGTTGTACTTGTATAGCGCTTTTCTACCTTCAAGGTACTCAAAGCGCTTTTGACACTACTTCCACATTTACCCATTCACACACTGATGGAGGGAGCTGCCATGCAAGGCGCTAACCATCAGGAGCAAGGGTGAAGTGTCTTGCTCAGGACACAACAGACATGACGAGGTTGGTTCCAGGTGGGATTTGAACCAGTGACCCTCGGGTTGCGCACGGCCACTTTCCCACTGCGCCACGCCGTCCCTAAGCTAGCTACTAAGCTACTAAGCTAGTTTTAGATTGTGTTTCTTGTTAAAATCTCACAATTCATCAGATTTTTTGATGAATCATTGTTTTTTGGGGCTTGTTGATCTACTCGTATGATTCTTGCTTCGGTTGCGAGAGGTCAAGGGTTCAATTTCCGGAAAAGCCCTTGTGTTTATCAGGCATGAGTTTTTCATTTGTCCACAATTGAATTTCGTTTCATGTATGATTTTCGACTTATTTTTAAAACTTTAACCTCTATTTTACTCACGCCACACACTCATCCTTCCATCCATTTTCTACCGTTTATTCCCTTTGGGGTTGCGGGGGTGCTGGTGCCTATCTCAGCTACAATCAAGCGGAAGGCGGGTACACCCTGGAAAAGTCGCCACCTCATCGCAGGGCCAACACAAATGGACAGACAACATTCACACTCACATTCACACAGACAGTTGTAAAGTCGTTTCATTTGTGATGTGAGACTTCATCTTAAGGTTTGCATCAATTTTCCAAACTGCACACACTCAAGGGATCAAAGACAAAGTAAAAACTGAAGTTCAGTGGTTCCTCAATTTATGATCTCTAATTGTTTTAGGACAGAGCTTGTAACCCTTTATTCTTCTTTGCATGAAAATAACCATCCATCCATCCATCCATTTCCTACCGCTTATTCCCTTTCGGGGTCGCGGGGGGCGCTGGCGCCTATCTCATCTACAACCGGGCGGAAGGCGGGGTACACCCTTGACAAGTCGCCACCTCATCGCATACCTTTAAATTAGTGGTAAAAATGTTACACACTAACCCAGATTCAGAATGTGTTCCTTGTTAAAATCTCACAATTCTTTGTTGAAACATGACATATTCTGGACTTGTTGGTCTAGTTACTAGACCAACAAGTCCAGAAAAGTCATGTTTTAACAAAAAATCTCATGAATTTTGAGATTTAAACAGGGAACACAATCTAAATCTAGATTAGTATGTTGCACTTTTACCATTAATTTAATAAAAGTTAATAAAAATTACTCCAAATTCTTCTATTTGGCATCAAGCCAAACAGCTGTGTGCGCGTCAATATATGTACATGTTATGTATCTACATGTTAGGTATCTACATGTTAGGTATCTACATGTGCAAAACGGAGGAGCTAGTTTACTTCTAAGAGTAGCGTACAGTATGTGTGTTTGCGAGAATGTCATCGTGTTGGCTGTGTGAGTGACATCGGTGAGTGGTGGACAAGTAAAGAGAGAGAGAAATGTAGCGTGTTCATTGCGCAGAAGAGTGATGAACAGGTCCGGTTGTGTCCTGCAAAACTAATAATCAAGCAAACAGATTGTCACGAATCGGCGGCCTCGTCATTCTGACCCGAAAGCGGAGCTTAGCAGACAAATTCCCAGGTGAAGTGAAGGGTGTTACCCCTGATGAAAACATCCACCCAGGAAGGAACGTCTGCCCTGTGCTCCTCTACTACGGTCTGCACCGGAGCTGAACAGCAGGACAGGTGTAACAACATTTTTACCTGTCACTCTTTATAACTGTTTGTGAAGATCTGAATTCTTATTGTTTAAACGTTTACCTAAGTTTGAAGCAACGGTGGTAATACTAATCGCCACATTTGGTGAGGCGTGTTTTAAAGCACAAATTGCAGCGCGGCACCTCCTTGTTTAAAGTGTTACTTTTATTGTTAGTTTTGAAGCCCAAATACCCCCATATTGTACTTCACCACATTGTCATTTTTTGCCATTCCTCCTCTCTATGATGTCATTGCTTGTATGCACTTTGTGTGTGCGTTCTGACACACTCAATATATAGAATATATATACATGCTATATATACATATACATGATATATATATATATATATATATGCACATACATATATATCTTTATATACATACAAACCCCGTTTCCATATGAGTTGGGAAATTGTGTTAAATGTAAATATAAACAGAATACAATGATTTGCAAATCCTTTTCAACCCATATTCAATTGAATGCACTACAAAGACAAGATATTTGATGTTCAAACTCATAAACTTTATTTTTTTTTTGCAAATAATAATTAACTTAGAATTTAATGGCTGCAACACGTGCCAAAGTAGTTGGGAAAGGGTATGTACACCACTGTGTTACATCACCTTTTCTTTTACTAACACTTAATAAATGTTTGGGAACTGAGGAAACTAATTGTTGAAGCTTTGAAAGTGGAATTCTTTCCCATTCTAGTTTTATGTAGAGCTTCAGTCGTTCAACAGTCTGGGGTCTCCGCTGTCGTATTTTACGCTTCATAATGCGCCACACATTTTCCATGGGAGACAGGTCTGGACTGCAGGCGGGCCAGTAAAGTACCCGCACTCTTTTTTAACGAAGCCACGCTGTCGTAACACGTGCTGAATGTGGCTTGGCATTGTCTTTCTGAAATAAGCAGGGGCATCCATGACAAAGACGGCGCTTAGATGGCAGCATATGTTTTTCCAAAACCTGTATGTACCTTTCAGCATTAATGGTGCCTTCACAGATGTGTAAGTTACCCATGCCTTAGGCACTAATGCGCCCCATACCATCACAGATGCTCGCTTTTGAACTTTCCGTCAATAACAGTCTGGATGGTTCGCTTCCCCTTTGGTCCGGATGACACGATGTAGAATATTTCCAAAAACAATTAGAAATGTGGAATCCTCAGACCACAGAACACTTTTCCACTTTGCATCAGTCCATCTTAGATCTCCGGCCCAGAGAAGCCGGCGCCGTTTCTGGATGTTGTTGATAAATGGCTTTCGCTTTGCATAGTAGAGCTTTAACTAGCACTTACAGATGTAGCGACAAACTGTATTTAGTGACAGTGGTTTTCTAAAGTGTTCCTGAGCCCATGTAGTGAAATATTTTAGAGATTGATGTCGGTTTTTGATACAGTGCCGTCTGAGGGATCGGAGGTCACGGTCATTCAATGTTGGTTTCCAGCCATGCTGCTTACGTGGAGTGATTTCTCCAGATTCTCTGAACCTTTTGATGATATTATGGATCGTAGATGTTGAAATCCCTACATTTCTTGCGATTGCACTTTGAGAAACGTTGTTCTTAAACTGTTTGACTATTTGCTCACGCATTTGTGGACAAGGGGGTGTACCTCGCCCCATCCTTTCTTGTCAAAGCATTTTTTGGGAAGCTGTTTTTATTCCCAATCATGGCACCCACCTGTTCCCAATTAGCCTGCACACCTGTGGGATGTCCTAATAAGTGTTTGATTAGCATTCCTCAATGTTATCAGTATTTATTGCCACCTTTCCCAACTTCTTTGTCACGTATTGCTGGCATCAAATTCTAAAGTTAATGATTATTTGCACAAAAAAAAAAGTTTATCAGTTTGAACATCAAATATGTTGTCTTTGTAGAATATTTAACTGAATATGGGTTGAAAATTATATGCAAATCATTGTATTCTGTTTATATTTACATCTAACACACTTCCCAACTCATATGGAATCGGGTTTTGTAGTAGCAGCAGCAGCAGCAACAGGAGCAATTGGGACTTATGTTATCTCTGCCAATTCCCGTCTGATGACCCCTTACAAAAACCCAAAAGCGAAGGACTTTTGTTGCTAGAAAAGGATCTCAAAGATTTCATTGAAATTACAAATGCTATACCTTTATTTATAAATGTCGCAATTGATCCATTGACTGATGGTTCAGGTATCGCATCAACACTTGTATTAAATAAGGCCAAACACCACAAACGCTGCAGAAGCTACTGTCTTAGTTCTCCTGTTAAAAGGGCTACAAAGCATGGGTATCATGCTGCCCTCTCCATATTAAGTCCTAAAAAGCTTCGATCAAGTCATCCCCAAACCAGTGGTATTCATTGTGTGATATGTGAATATTTCATACAAACATTAGAAAGGAATCATGCATGTCAAAACACATGAAATAGACACAAAGTTTACATTTGTAGCTCATCTGTTTCAAATGTTACAAGCAGCGGCCATATTTGATTGGCCGCTGTGGCGACCCCAAAGGTCAGCGGCGTGGGCGCCCTAGCTAAATCATTTAAGTATGCCCTGTGCCAAATTTGGCCTTTTTAGACAAAAGTGAACGAAAATCTCCCTAAGGTCCTCCACTAAAATGTACTGTTGTTACTTTACATCAGGGGTGTCCAAAGTACGGCCCGGGGGCCATTTGCGGCCCGCAGCTAATCGTTTACCGGCCCGCCACACATTCTGCAAAAATGGCAAAATTGATAGTATTGCAAAAATTAAAAAAACATTTAAAAAAAAGTGGAATGAAGTGAAATCTAATGAGAAAAAGTGGCAATGTTGACACAAAGCTGCCATGCAGGCAGTTCTTTTGTTCCTTTTGTCTTTATTTACTTTTTTTTTCCATTGCTCAAAAAAAAGGACAAAAAAAAAATCTATGTTATAATGAATTTATTCTTAAAAATTATCACTTAAAATTGTTTTATGTGGAAAAAATATTGCATATGTTGTGTAGTTGCCGTATAAAAACATCAAAGTTTGGACAAAAGAGCATAAAACAAACAAAATAGGCGGTCCATGGGTCAGGCAGATGATCAGGGGCGAGAGAGAGGCGTTGGAGTCCAGGGACGAGCGAGGAGTCGAGGAACGAGGGAGGCAGTCAGAGGACAGAAGGAGATCCGGGGAAAAGTGAGACGGGAGGGTGGGTACAGCATGAAAACTATTAAGTTCCCACGCCGATCCTTGGGTCCACTGGTCTTTTATCCAGCTCACCCTCATCAATACCAGGTTTGCAGATTAGCAATTGACTGCAGGCTTTTCGCTGCGTGGGCGTGCTGCGCTCAGAGTGAACGGTGGCGTGCCTGGGCGAACAGTCAGATGACGAATTGTGACACTCAGATGCAGGAGGGATAAGCAGACTGCGCGTGCGCCGTAACACTAATTAGAAGGTCACATGGAGTTTGGTGCTTTGTAGCAACTGACTGTGCAGAAAGTCAGCGACCTCTTTGCACTTTGCGCATCAGCATCCGCTGACACCTGTCTGTCAGACTACGTGGCCTACCATTTTGTGGCTGAGTTGCTGTTGTTCCCAAACTCTGTCATTTTCGTATAATAAAGACGACAGTTGTGTTTGGAATATTCAGGAGCGAGGAAATTTCACGCCTGGATTTGTAGATTAGGTGGCATCCTGTGACAGTTCCACGCTGGAAATCACTGAGAGCGACCCATTCTTTCACAAATGTTTGTAGAAACTGTCTCCATGCCTAAGTGCTTCATTGTATACACCTCTGGCCAGGCCAAGTGATTAGGACACCTGAATCTGATCATTTGGATGGGTGGCCAAATGCTTTTGGCAATATAGTGTATTAAACAGTGGGTTTTCTAACAACTGGGAAGGTTTGTGTCATGTTTGTCCTCAAACAAAAAACATACTAAAACAAAATAATTATTTCACCCCCATGTTATTCCATTTTCAGTCCTTTTTTAAAAAAAGCTCCAGGGAGTAAAGAGCACTAAAGAGCAGCATGCGGCTTGGGAGCAGCAGGTTTTTGACCCCAGTTCTAGTCGTATGATTTTTGCCTCGGGTCTGGGGTTCAAATCCTGAAAAAGCTCTTGTTCATTTATGCATGAAAATTGTAGTGAATCAAAATGTGTGCTAATGAGAGTGGAGTTCACGGGCGTCACTAGACCTAATACTGTACTGGGGCACACCTGGGGCACAAATAATTCATGTGAGCGTGCAAAGCGCGCAAGCAAAAACATTTTTAGCACTTATTTATCATAAAAAATACATAAATAGTGCTTTAAACTATGAAATCATATCAGACTATGTTGTATGGATCTTTGATTAACCACCTGAAATTAACTAATGCATTTGACCTACTTGTGCACTTTTTTACTCCAGACTTCTAAACTGCTACTGGTAAAAGCAAAAAGGAAGAGCAATGAATCTTTTTGAAATATATATTGCAATAATCATCTGCAAATTTAACATCTACAAAAGTAAAACAAAAAATAAAGCACCCCTACATCTCTGGGTTCTTTTATATTATTTAATTTCCATTTATGGCAACGTGGCTAATCCTGTTTCAGATACACAAAACTATAAAATATACACAAAAAAATAAAGCCACAGTAGTAGGATAAATGAACAACTGTTGTGTGTCTGTTCAGGGAATCATTTTCTGAGAAGTAAACTGTAACGTCTCCTTTTCATTTTTTCAAAGTGGTCAATCACTTTGGACTGACATGGAAATATTACAGTAACTGTTATACAGTTGACCAGTGGTTCCCAACTGCTGGGTCGTGACATAAAAGTGGATTGTGTGTCATTTTCAGTGAGTCGCAGTCAGATGTGTGCATGAAAAAAAAAAAAGTTTACGGAGAAAAAAATCAAATTGTGGCAACAAAACCAGATATTTTTACCCATTTTTCTAGTGACTATTAGTGAGTATTTTAGCAAAAGGCTAACAGACTAACAAGTTGGAGGAGGACTCAGGACAGACATGGAAATATATTTTTTTTAAATCTAAATGGGGCAACAAAACCCGATATTTTCAGCCATCTTTCTGAAAACAAATACAGAAATGTTACTATTTTTTCTGGAAACAAAACCAGATGCTTTAGCTGTAACCATTTTTCTGGTGACAAAACAAGATTATTTTAGTCAAAGTCACTCCGATTAACAAGACAAGTCTGCTGTGCTATTTTTCTGTGAAATAAACTTGAATGATTAAAAAAATTGGCTCACGACTTGATGATATGGAAAAATGTTTTTTTTCCTGAAGATAAACCATTTGAGAAGCACTCAACACACACAAGCTTACTCCAAATCATCATTGATGCAGAACCAGCAGACAATAACCAACATTATGTTTCATGTTCATTGGAAATTCCCCCGACAGCTCGTACAGCAAATGAATATGTTTGTCTTGATACAAAGAAGAACGTTAGCTAACTTAGCATCAACTTAAGACAAATATGTTGCCTAGCTAGCTAGGACTTCACTTACATCTCTCATTCCTTCCTGCTTCTTCCCTGCTGCGGGCGAATAACTTTCTGATATCCATCTAGGAGTTACAGTTTGGGTCAAATCAAAATCAAAATAATATAATTAACAAATTGTTGTTGGCTAACGTTACCTATTCGCAACCCCCCCCCCCCCCAAGGGTTCTCCGGGTGCCTGGAGCATACAGGGCTCCTCAGCCAACTTATCCAAGAAGCAAAGGAGAAGAAAGGCAACCTAACAGTAGTCTGGCTTGATTTTGCTAATGCATATGGGTTAATTCCCCATAACGTGATCCAAGTGGCTATGGAGCATTACCTCATCCCACATCACATCCAGGGGACGATCACCAGCTACCTGGGAGACATCAAGCTACGATTCCAAGCAGCCATGTTCACAACTAAATGGCAGCCAGTGGAAAAGGGAATAGTGACAGGGTGCACCATCTCTCCCATCTTGTTTGTCATGGGAATGAACCTGATCATCTCTGCAGCTATCATAAAGTCAAGAGGACCAAAGACTGCAGCAGGAAGTCAACAACCAGCAATCAGAGCATTCATGGAGGATCTTACCGTGATAACACCAACTCATGTGCAGGCGAGATGGGTCCTGGCGGAACTGGATCGTATGGCTACTTGGGCAAAGATGATCTTCAAGCCCAAGAAATCAAGGTGTCTGGTGATCCAAAAGGGAAAAACAACGGGAAAGTTCAAGCTGCTTGTTCAGGGGGAAGCAATCCCAAACATCCAAGGGAACCCTATTAAATGCCTTGGAAAGTGGTATGATGATTCCATGACGGATAAAAACAGCATCTCCAGCACCGAAAATCAGGTTGAAGAATGGTTGAAAAGGATTGACAAGTCTGGTCTGCCTGGGAAATACAAGTGCTGGATCTACCAGCATGGCTTACTCCGAAGACTTATGTGGCTTCTCACCGTGTACGAAGTGGCAATAACAACAGTTGAAGGGTTGGAGAGGAAGTTCAACAAGCACCTTTGGAAATGGTTGGGGATACCCCCGAGCTATACATCTACGGGGCTCTACATAAGGTCGGGCCAGCTCCAGCTCCCCCTGTCTTCAGTTTTGGAGGAGTTTAAAGTCGCAAAATGCAGACTTTCCCTGACGTATAGGGACTCCCAAGATCGGCTGATCAGGGAAGCTGGAATAAGAACAAGATCTGTCAGGAAGTGGGCCGCTAGCACTGCTATTGCCCAGGCAGAATCATCTCTCAGGACCAAAGATACCATCGGAAGCCTTTGCACTGGAAGACAGGGTCTAGGAACATCACATTTCCAGCAGTGGTCCAAGTCCACTCCCAGGGAAAGGAGGACCTTGATTCAGGATGAAGTCCGAAACCTTGAGGAACAAGGAAGAAGAGTTAAAGCCATCGAGCTCGCAACCCAATGTGCCTGGACAAGGTGGAACCTTCCCCAGAGGAACGTGACGTGGAGTGAACTGTGGAGGCTGGAGCCGTTTCGTATCTCATTTCTGCTTCGAGCAGTATATGACACCCTGCCGACTCCAGTCAACTTGCATAGGTGGGGAATGAGGGAGGACCCGCTGTGCAGGTTGTGTGGCGGTAAAGGAACTATGGCGCACATTCTGTCTGGGTGCAAAACAGCATTGACCCAGGGAAGATACAGGTGGCGCCATGACAAGGTGTTGGCAATGCTCGCAGACATCTTGGAGCAAGAGAGGAGAAAGAAACATCCAGCCAAAACAGAGCCATTGCTGAGCACCATCACCTTCGTGAAAGAGGGTCATAGACCAGTTGTCCAAGGCCAAGCCAACCAAAACCTCTTGCAGTTGGCCCAGGGATGGTCGACCTGGGGCGGAAGCTCCTCTTCCCAGAGGCAGTACTGTCCACCACTCTGAGACCAGACATAGTTTTGTGGTCCCCAGAGGGAAAAAAAATCATCCTGGTGGAACTTTCTGTCCCGTGGGAGGAGGGATGTGAGGAAGCGGCAGAGAGGAAGAAAACAAAGTACCAACAACTTGTCCAGGACTGCCGGGACAAGGGGTGGACAGCATGGCTGATGACAGTGGAAGTTGGTTTTTGAGGATTCCCTGCGCAATCTGTGTGGAATATGATGACAAAGGTTGAATTGAGAGGTCACTTGAGAAAAACAGCCGTTCGTAGGCTGGGAGAAGCGGCGGAGAGAGCCTCCTGTTGTCTCTGGCATAAAAGAGAGGACAATAGCTGGAAGCCTGGATGAGAGGAGCAGTGATCTGGCCAATCACTGCTGACCCACCAACCGGAGAGTGTTGTGGTTAAGGGTCGAAACACTCGGTGAACGTTGGGGACCACCTGATGACCTCTTGTCCAGGCCAAAGCTTTATCTATTAGAAATGGATTATAATAGCATCTTTGATGTATTTGCAAACTCTCTCAACTGAAGTCTCATCCACACGTGAATAAATTACCATATTAATTAGCCATGTGCTCATTGTTACGTGGAGTGAATACAGGAGCAATCAATTACCATACTAAGTAGTATGTGCGCTGTTGTCTATGTTATGTAGACTTAAAACTCTGAAGCAAGTTTTATTTATTGGTGAAATTTTTACTGGGGCACTGCAGATCAACACTGGGGCACGTGCCCCAGTGAAATCTGTCTGGCGACGCCCTGGTCTAGACATTCTGGATTTCACTACACTAAACAACACCTTTGAGATTAATTGGATAAGACACTATGTGAAAGATCCTACCTCAATTTGGAACTTCATTTCTCATCATGTATTTTCTAATCTTGGAGGCCTAAAATCGTTGATATTGTGTTACTAGAAAATTGATAGGATTTCTGTTTCTCTTTCATACTTCCACAAACAAGCCCTTCTGGCATGGTCTCTTCTCTACAAGCACAATTTCTCACTATACGAAATACTTCCTTTGGAACAATAAAGACATATGTTAAAAGAGGAAATCTCTTTTCCTCAACAATTGGTTCAAGAATGGTATTATTTTAGTGACTCAGCTTTTCAATTAGGAAGGTAAACTTTTTAATTACAAATAATTTCTCAACCATGTTAAGGTCCCTGTGACTCCCAAACATTTTGCCAAGGTCTTTGATGCCATTCTATGTGGTGTTGTTATGTTGTACAGGGCTTACTCATTTCCTCTTTCTGCTGTTACAATTGTGAATGATCCACTTTACACTCCTGGAGGGAAACTTTGTTTTAATCAAAAACATAACAGAAAAATCTGCAGCTTATTCCAAAATGATTGTGTGTCTGTCTTGTGTAATGTTATGAATGACATCTGCTGGGTCAAAAGTTGGTCTCTTCTTAACAGGTATTTACTTACCAACAAAGTCAAAGAGATTTCTTTCTAAATCATTCATGGTTGTTACCCTGTGAAGACTGTGGTGGGTAGATAGAAGAAGGACATTGATGTTACCTGCACCTTATGTAACATGCATCCAGAGACTGTTTACTACCTGTTTTGGACATGGGAAAGCACTTGATCACTATGACTGGCATCTGTCCTTTCATCGTGGACAATATTCATGGGAATATTTGCTTCGTTTTGAAAATGTGCTATTTGGATTTACACAGTATGAAAAAAAATAATAATAAAAGGAATTTTAGCTATTGGCTAAGTTTTATATTCATAAATGTAAGTTTCTCAATACCCGAACCTGTTTTTTTGCCTTTAAAAAATAATTTAAACTTGATTTCAAAACGCCTTCTATCTCTAACAACCAAAAGGCTGTGAAAACTATGATGCCATGCTCCAAATTTGTATTACTTATGGAACTTGTGTGAGCCTATGACTTAACTTCACACACACACACACACACACACACACACACACACACACACACACACACACACACATATATATATATATATATATATATATATATATATATATATATATATATATATATATATATATATATATATATATATATATATATCTACACATTGCATTCTACTTAAGTTGCTTATGGAGATTACAACCCCCTGGCACTGTTTTGTTTTGTACTGTTTCTGTACTTGTTTTGATTATTATTATATATTTGCGTATATGTAAATGTTGAATATTAAAAATAAAGGTTTAAAAAAAAGAGCTTTAAGTGGGTGCTGTGCTTAACCAATCATGTGACAGTTTAATCAGAGGTCACTTCTATGTCACAAGAAGACACGAGAAAGGGGCGTGGCGAGCAGGGTTGCCAAATTGTGACCAATAGACCCATTTACAGCAAACGTAAGTGCGCCAATTCAGGTACCGAAAGTGAAGCAACACTGCTTTTTACACTCAGACAAGGAAGTGTAGGCTTAAAAAAAAGTTCAGAAAAATATCTTGGATTGTCAGGTTGTGGTTTATTTTCTGTTGAGATGGAAAAATATGGCAACGAAGGTAAGGAGAAGCTCAGCCATCGATGACGTCACAGCAGTGTCAAAATTGAGAACGACGGAACTGACGACACTTCAGCGCATGCGCGGTCTGATAGAGTTGACAGGTGGATAGTGGAGCAAGTAGGAGCGACAAGGCAAGCTGACGGTTAAGTTTAAAGCCATAAAAAGAGAAATCATGACTGTCTGTAAGTATTTCATGCAAGGACGTTGTCAATATGGTGTTAAATGCTGGAACGAGCACCCGGTTGGAGGAGGAGGAAGAGGCTATAACCCCTCTACCTCTCAACAGCACTCCAGAGGAGATACAGGTAAGATATGTTATGTATATATAGTTGTATTTAAAACAAATAGTTGGGCGCTCTTAGGGTCAGTGTATAGTTTGGTAATTGATATTTTCGTTTAATGAATAGGAATTTTTAAGAAAGAAAAAAAACAATTGCTTTATTTCAATCTAATTTTGTAATATGTAAATGTTCAATTGAACAACGTAGCTTTCTTTTTGTTCGTGTCGAAAAACAACAAGTATATCCAAGGACTGATTGATTATCACTTTATAGTTTATGTGGCATTTTCTACCGCTAGCGCCCCCCGCGACCCCGGAAGGGAATAAGCGGTAGAAATGAATGGATGGATGGATGGATAGTTTATATGGCAAAAATAAAAATCATCAGTTACTAAATTATTATAACGTAATTAACGGACGTCTTTTTCAAATTCGGGAACCAGAAGTTGCTGTTTAAATACACGACAGCTGATTGGCCTCTAGGGGGGAAGAAAACTGATGATCCGTTTGCGCATGCGCTGAAAGTCAGGAACTTCCGTTTTACAGGTTTAACTTTTTACAAGGGTTGGCAAATGTATCAACTAAACTCAAATAATCAACAACTACTCCTTTAAAATAATGATTTGTTATCCATCTAAATCGTACATTGCTAATTGCCTAAATATTAGGTAGAAAATGATTATGTCAGAAAATGGTTTAAGTACACTTTAAGCAGGATAGAATGCAGCTGAGATAGACTCCATCAATCCCCGCCTATGACCCCAAACGATTGATGGATGGAATGAATATGTGTCTCAACTGCATGTTAAGACCAAAGAAAATTTGATAAACTGGGTTTGCAATATTTTCCCTCAAAAAAGTTTAAAGAGCAATGTTTGATGTGAAGTAATTAGGGCCTTATTAATCATTCATAACAACATTGCTTTTGGTTCAGTATAGTTTTTTAAATATTGACAGTTTATTAAAAAAAATCTGTTTAAAGGTTTTTTTTTTTACTTTCCATGCTTGAATCTCATGATCAACTTCCATGCTTGAATCTCATGATCAACTTACATACGTATAAAAAAAATATATATATATATATATATATATATATATATATATCTTTATTTTGCCCTTGTTGGGAAATCTGTCGCAGGCTGTAAAAAAAAGTTAGCTGCGGGCCGCAAATGGCTTTTGGGCCACACTTAGGATGCCTCTGCTCTAAAGTATTTGAATATATTCTTTAGTTTCAAAAATACATTACCACTGACAATCAATTTGGTTTTAAAACGACTAACCAGTTCAAACGATTCAAACTTGTATTTCTCATTACTGTAGAATTGTTTATCATTGTTCTGTAAGTTGAAAATAATAAGTTTATCGTACATAAACAAACAAAACAATTGAATGGACTCATAAATGTAAACATAAATTGTACCTAAATAAATATAGAATATAAAAATAGGGTGCTTAAAAAAGAAAGTGTGTCCAGAAGGTCTGCTGTGGAGAGGTCCAGTGTCTTCAGCGATGGTGGGGGCGGGGGTCCAATGCATCTCTGATTTCACAGCGATCAAATGTATCACTGATTCATTTATCGTTTTATCTGCGCTTCTCTCGGATGATATCATTGACAGCTTCACCTGTTGGGACGTACACACAGCGTGGAAATCAAATGAAGGCCCACCCTAGCAGGCCAGTTGCCACGCTAATGCGGGGAACGCCAAGGTTCGCTGTTTGCTCGCTCTGTCCACTGCCGTCACGTTATTCTCATGAGCAAATTGCAAAACACCTTGGCCTCACGGGCGTCTCTGACGGGCTTTTTACACTTTTCAGACGCCGCTGAAATGAGAATGGCCGGCGGCTTTTCTTCCGGCAGCTTCTTTGCCGGCGGAAGCGTCTTCATGGACTTTTGAGGCATGAAGGCTGGCGGATTTTCGGGGTGGCTGGTGAGGTATACACATATGAATCCAGTGTTGTTATTGTTATTCTTCCCAGCAGAGTGTTAGCAGGGCATTTGGTGTGGGCAGCATGCAGGATGTCTTATTTTGAAAGGAGCAACAAAGTCCTACATGACCAATGAAAGCCATGTTTAACACTCTGTCTGCTGCGTTTAAATGGGCGCTACACTTCATTTACTTTCCGTAACCTGTATAATAACCAATCTGTACCGCCATTGTTATTGTAAGAGCGAACACTGGCATATTTTTTTTGGCATAGTAACACATCGCGTTGTTCACAGAGACACTCACACTGCTACGGCATTAACAAGAGGCAAGCTAGCTTCTGCGTCAGCAGCTGAATTGCTTTTGAGTTTGTAATGCACAACACAATGTGATAGGACACATACAAGTTGTTTTTCTGATGATTTTCATATTGTTATATGACACCTAAAATTAAAAGTTTTTTTTTTTAATCTTGTTTTTTTTAATTCTCATTTTCATATATCAAATTTAATGACCGAAGACATGCTAATCAAGTAAAGTTAATTGTATTTCTCTAGCTGCCATTTCAGAATCAGCATTATTGGCCACAAGAAATTTGACTTGGTAGACTGCTCTCCGTGTTTAATGGAACAATTGGTATTACAAGTTAACGAAAATATAGTCAATGACTCAGATACTTAACATGTGAGAGGCTAATAATTAACAAAATAAGTTATCTTAAGGCACTCTACACATACAACAGGTCCAGAACTCGTCTCCTCGTACATAAAAAGAACCAACTAAAGCATTTAGGCTGCGTTCACACCGGGTTCAATGTCCAATTTACCTTTTTTTGGTTCAAATCCAGTCTTTTTAGTGGCCGTTCACATTACAAAAAATTTGATTTTCAATGTGAATGCAAACTGACCCGCTTGCAGACATGACGTAGCGAGCGCTTCAGTGTTTACAGAACTAAAATTGGCTTCAGCTCTAGTTGGTCTCAGTACTGGCACATTTGTGACAATTTCAAGGGTTTTTTGTGATCAAATTCAACGTCTTCTGAACCAAAATTATTGCGCATGTGAGAATAAGAAAGAAGAGAAGAAGTACTTTGGCTCCCGCAGTTCTACTGGATAATTTGCTTCAATGTCTGCTTGAAGACCTGAGCGTGGGGGCGTTCACACTGAGGACACATCGCATTTATATCCACATACGAAAGAGGCCTGGGTCAAATATGAAGTATTTGGAATTGCACTGTTTACACTGACATTAAAAATTCTGATACAGGTCACATATGGGGAAAAAACTTGGAATTGACCTGCAGTGTGAACAAGACCAAGACGGAGGCGAGGGAAAACTCCCTCAAACAGAACCCAGGCTGTCTAGACTGTTTTGATAAAAACGCTCCAATGTCACTTCTGTGTGTGTGTTTCAGGGCATAGAAACAAGGTTCCGGTGAATCC
Organism: Nerophis ophidion; assembly: GCF_033978795.1. Taxonomy (NCBI): domain Eukaryota; kingdom Metazoa; phylum Chordata; class Actinopteri; order Syngnathiformes; family Syngnathidae; genus Nerophis; species Nerophis ophidion. The sequence continues at coordinate 15,742,367 of NC_084631.1, read as the reverse complement.
CTCTCACCAAAAAGGAGGACATAGCCAGCAAGTGTCCTCCCGTGTGAGTAATCAGTGTGGTGGGAGAGGACACGGCTTGAAGAGCTCCGAATTTAGCGTCTCTTCTCAAAACAGTGTTTCGACCGTGGGCATCAACCGCGGGGACGATGAACGGGGTGGAAGAGGAGGAAAAGGAGACAGAGGACCAGCACCGGGTGAAGAAGATGAAGAGCAAAAACTGTGAGTTGCCATTTTCCTTAACTATGAATCACGCAACAATGACGTAAAAGCACAAATTGCCCTCTGATGTCGTCCCCTAAAAATGTTAACATCCTTGTCCTTCTCAGGGAGATCATTCGGACTCAGAGTGACATGATGGTTTGGGAGAGCTCAGACCAGTCAAGCTTTTCCTGTTCTAGCGGCTCCAAGGCACTGTTTTCTGGTCGGTATCAAACACACGTGACATTTGTTTTCGTAATACGCCAGCAGATAAACATGATGTCTCTCCCCTCTCACCCCACCACTGTAGGGTTTGCAGACATATCTCCAGAAGAGCAGAGGTTTGAATATTACTCCACCAAGAGTTACGTAAGTGTAGTGTTGAAAGTTGGAATCTTGAATTGGTGTGAAAAGTGTTTAATGCTTGGTCCTGGTCTACTTTTTTAGCTCGATGGCATCAGCTGGTTGCTCATTCAGTGGGGAGACCGAATGAATCAATCTACTCGTGCAGCTTTGGTGAGGCACACACAGTCACTCATATTGAATATTTATACTTGGGCTGTTTTCTTCTTAACATTTTTATAATCAAATCTGTTAGAATTTGTCCATTGTCCACGGTCATGTGGGATGTTTTTATTTGTTTAAGAGGAACAAATCTAAGATATATAATAGTGTATACTGACTAGTCACTAGGTGTGACTAATGTCGCTAGGATGTTCTTTAGCACGTATATGTGAATATTCCGAAGTTAATAAAAGGTACATGTGAAAGGAATACTGTACTATATGAAAATGAACAATATAAATATCTAATTTGCAATTTTTTCCACCTCACAGTAAGGCTTAACTACAGTGTGTGAAGTCCTCGGCTTTGACGCAGCACCTAGTGGACATCAAACTTGAGCAAATACAGGATCTAAAAGTATTAACAAAGTTTCCATACGTCAACCTGCAGAAGGATCATTACCTTTTTTAAGAGCAGAGTTAAGCCTATGGGTCTAAGCGGTAGATTCGATATAATAAGAGGTGGCCGAAACACGGCCAGCTGATTTTAGAGACGTGACGTCACACCAGGAAGCAAGTGAAAACCGAGATTAAGATTTATCTCTTACTTTCTGAAAACTATTTGTCTGCATAGAAGAATATTGTTGTAATATTTAAAGAAGACATGATGAAAACAATCAATGTTTCCTCCCAACACACCTGCTGCATGCGAGGCACGCGCAGGAATTAACTTAGTTTAAAAGCAGACGATTCAAATGCAAGGTTAATTGTCAAATCAGATTACTCCCACTCGAATATTCAAATATTTGAAGACAGCCCTAATTAATACATGTATTTATTTTTGATGCAGTACCTAATTGTTGGATCATTTCACAGATTGCAGAACTAAGATATCCAGCGCCTCGGACCTCGTCAAGTGGCTTTGGCTCAGCACCTGCTGGATGTGGCAATAAAGGTAAGAGTTTACTTTTTTCTAAGAGTCAGTTTCAGAAATCTTGTGAATGCATTCTGCAGGGTTTCTGAGGTTCATTAAAAAGTAGACCTTGGCCAAATAAGTAAATTAATTGAACGATAAAATGAACTTTTTAGCATTTATAAATTCCGAGGTCTGTTTTTTCTTCGTTTCTGGCTTTCAAAATGGATACTAGCTGTCTCACTCTGTACATCGCTCTCAACACCTGAGCACGCTTATTTGAAAGGCAGAATGAATTTAGTGAACCGAGTAAGCTTTTTGTCAGTCATCAACAATCTTTGTGTCGGTGTGAGCAGGCGGAGCTGCTAGCTTACAGACAGAATACACGGACATTGTCTTGCCAGTGAGAAGCACTGCTAAGTAAGAACATTTAGGAGGAAAAAGATGATTGTAAGCCAAACATCTGTGTGTGGGAATATTTCATCTTCAAACTGCTTCAACACAGATGAATGAGCAAGTATGTCGTGATGGCATTGGAAATTAAAAAAAGACAACAAAGATGTGAGTGTGAATGTTGTCTGTCTATCTGTGATGGCCCTGCGATGAGGTAGCGACTCGTCCAGGGTGTACCCCGACTGTAGCTGAGTTAGGCGCGACCCCAAAAGGGAATAAGCGGTAGAAAATGGATGGATGGACAACAAAAACACCCGATCCAGTTTTTTACCAATTGAGGAAAAACTTCATTTCAAGACGTTCAATATTGAAGTGCAATTTTTGATAACATAAATTAACAGTGTATTTTATTGTTTTGTTTATTTACTTATTTAAGATAATTGAGTTATTGGCCTTCCAATTAGACTAGTAGAAAAAAATACTACAGTATGAAAAATGTTTGTTGCATTTGAAAGGTTTACTTGCATTATCATCAATCAAATATTACTTAAGTGCTTAATTTGGCCACAGTTAATGTCAACTTTTCAACATATGTCAAATTCTTACAAATGTGTTGATACAAGTTTAAACTTTTGGCTAGATATAATAATTATCTGCAGTACAACATAGTTAACAGGCAAGGTAATATTTAGAGCCTTCACAGTCATAAAAAAAAGTTAACCACCACTAATAATATAAAGTGTAAACATCAACTTTGATTATGACATTGCATTAAAGATGCTAAAACCAGTCTAAAGTAGGTCAATAAATGAGTGTAATATCTGTTATTGCATGTTAGAAAACATTCCTTGCATGAATTAATGATCGCGCAAATTCAACCATTTTCTTGGAAATACGCACAACCTCGCAACTTTGTCCAATGCCCAAAGCCTACCAGTACATTTTGGCAAATCATTTGTCATTTTCCGCAATTGAATTTGCCTCTGATCTGAAAGGCGCGCATCAATCATCAACTGTCTAATCAAAACTTGTTTTTTCTTGTGTAGACAAAGCAGGAACAGCAACATGTAACAGTATATAAATTATTTATTGCTTAAACAGCAACATTTTTTTCTTCCTGTGTAGCTCAGACTTACTTCTGAGCACCGTCTTCAGCACTAAGCCTTCTGGATATCACACCACGAGATTACATGTATTAATATATTTATTTAACCTTTATTCATCCAGAATAAGTTAATTAAAATTACCATGGATATAGATCACTACCAACAGTTATCTAAAGCTCTCAAAGGGACACTTCACTTTTTTTTGGCATTTTACCTGTCGTACACAATCATTATGAGAGACATGAATACAGTTTTTTTTTTTTCAGGGTATTAAAGATAAAAAACAGCTCATTGGAATCATTGTTGTAGCCTTCAAAGCCCTCTAAAACAACTTCAAAACACTCCAACATTTTAATAAACAAACTGCAAGTAAATGTAGATAATGTAGTAACAGACACGTTCATAACAGTATGTAATATGTACAATGTTTACCATATTTTGTTCATGTTAATCATCATAAGATAAGACCGATCGTGTCTTACAGTACCGATTGAGTGACACGGTTCCCTTTTTAAAATATTTAATAATATTCTAATTTCTAGCCAGCAAGAACGAGACCATTTTGACACGTTAGAATGCAAAAAACGTTTGTCTTCTTATCTTTCATGATCATAAACGATAGGCAAAATTCCCCCCAAAAAGTGCAGTTCTCCTTTAATGTGCCCAACATGTAAAAATTAACCAAAAAATCCTGCGGAATAAAAATATATTACATTCGTTTTAAAACTATAGGCCAATGATGCGAGCTAAAAAATGGCCCTGGTGCAGCTCTTAGTCAGATGTTTGGTGAGCTCATCGTCTGTGGATGTTATATTTTTCTAAACTTGGAGTTTTTTAGCGGTAGATGTGTAATGTACAAACATGTCATTCCTTATCTTGCTCTTCTTTAGGGTTTGAGGCCGAACCACCAGCCCAAGCAACTAATATCAGTTTAGCTTCTCCAGCGAGTGGATTAGGCTCTCCACTGGCCCCAACATCTCCTCCAGGTTTCAGCGGCGCCATCCCAGCTGTGACACAACCGCCCTCCGGGTCTGACGCCACGCCGTCTACAAGTTCCGATGCCCCTCCGGGTTCCCCCTTCCCCCGCTCGTCTGGCGAAAAACTTGCGGCTCCATCTTCGGGGACAGGTTCCTCCTCCGCAGCCGAGACCAACAAAGCGATGGAGAAGTCCGGCGCACCTGCAGGAAGTTTGCCAGGACAGGTGCGTGCGGTGGAAACCTCAGGCGGTCTTTACTCCCTTGACAGCGAGCTAACCCAGGAGGAGCTGGATCAGTTCAAAGCACAAATGTTCACTTTGGGTCTGATTCCTCTGAAGCTGCCTCCTGCTGCAATGCTTGCCATTTAATGCTTAAATGTATTTATTTATTTTTCATAAACAGTTTTTATTCATTCAAGTTGATGCACATATAGAAATATTTATAACAAACCCCTCACTCCCCACACTCCAAACAGTCCTTGGACAAATTAAATGCACATTAAAAAAATAAAAAGTGAATAAAAAAACTACATGAGTGTTCAAGCTTCTTATAGACAATGCTGGCTAAGTACACTAAATGTACACACATTATTACACGTCTTGAAAGGAGTAACTTGGTTACCAAACAGACAGAGTTGCTACTTAGTCATCAGGAAGTGGCTTCAGCTTATCGAAGTGGGAGATAAAAGGGCGCCACCATGAGTGGAACTTGTTTAAAGACCCTCTTAGATTGTATTTAATTTTTAAAGTTTTATGAAGAGCATAATATCCTTCAGCCAAAAACTATGAGGGGAGACTTGGGAGACTTCCATTCAAAAAGTATTGAGAATGCATACTTAATCATTTTGCGATATTGCCATATTTTTGCTGAAAGGATTTAGTAGAGAACATCACCAATAAAGTTTGCAACTTTCGGTGCTAAGAGAAAAGCCCTGCCTCTACCGGAAGTTGCCGACGATGACGTCACATGTTGATGGCTCCTCACATAGTCACATTGTTTTTAATGGGAGCCTCCAACAAAAAGTGCTATTCGGACGGAGAAAACGACAATTTCCCCATTAATTTGAGCGAGGATGAAAGATTCGTGTTTGAGGATATTGATAGCGACGGACTAGAAAAAAAAAACGTGATTGCATTGGGACGGATTCCGACGTTTTTGGACACATTTACTAGGATGAATCTGGGAAATCCCTTACCTTTCTATTGTGTTGCTAGTGTTTTAGTGAGTTTAACAGTACCTGATAGTCGGAGGGGTGTCTCCACGTGTGTCTTGAAGCCAATGTCTCAGGGGAGTCGACGGCAGCTATGGACGGCACAAGCTCAGCCTTTCTCCGGTAAGAAGCGACTTTTTAACCACAATTTTCTCACCGAAACCTGCTGGTTGACATTCCTTCGTGATTCATGTTCGCTTGACCGCGTTCTGATCCATAGAAAAGTTTCACCACCAGGAATTTTAAACAAGGAATCACCCTGTGTTTGTGTGGCTAAAGGCTAAAGTTTCCAAACTCCATCTAATCTCCTTTGACTTCTCCAATATTAATTCGACAAATTGCAAAAGATTCAGCAACACAGATGTCCAAAATACTGTGTAATTATGGGGTTAAAGCAGACGACTTTTAGCTGTGTGTGTGTGCAGCACTCATACTTCCTAAAAACCCGTGACGTCTTGCGTACACGTCATCATTACACAACGTTTTCAAGACGAAACTCCCGGGAAATTTAAAATTGCAATTTAGTAAACTAAAAAGGCCGTATTGGCATGTGTTGCAATGTTAATATTTCATCATTGATATATAAACTATCAGACTGCGTGGTGGGTAGTAGTGGGTTTTAGTAGGCCTTTAAACACCAGTCATGGAAAAATATACAGTATTTAGTCTCACAAATACCAGAATCAGCTTTGAAGGCCAAGTGATTGTGACCATGTATCACTTCCTTGCCTGTTGATGTAAAGTAACTACAGTACATTTGAAACAGAATGTAAAGTTACCTTCATGAAGTTTGGGATTGTACATCAAAATGGACAAAAAGTATCTGCAGTCGTCGGCCATCAAAGAAGTGATGAGAGCAGAGTGTCTGTGGAATTGTGCAGGGCAGATGTGCACTTTATGACTTTAAATGCAGGTTAAAACATTAAAGTTTACATTGTGGTGGCATAACTGACACACTCACGGTGTGAACTTTGACCTTAGAAACACAATCATCATACAGTATGCTGTAATTACACTTAAATAGGGTTTTTTGCATTTACATACTAGTATTTTAATTTATTTTGTGACCTTAAATTAATCTTAAACAAAATTGCTGTGTTACCGCATTGCTCTTAGAAATATTGCAAATATTTAAATATTTTAAAATATTCACTGCATAAGAAATACTTTTTTAAAACCTTATTATTATAATTATGGCCTGAATGAAATATTTTTAAGCATAAAAATGGCTAAACGACAACTAGAAATATCAACACTACAGAAAAATTGGCAACTAAAAGGAGACCAAACTAGTCAGAACGCACTGTTAAGTATTGTGGCCACGATTGGCTCAGCCTTACAGTGTAAATGTGACTAAAGCGTGTTCATTTATGTCTTGAAGGGTTTCAAATGTTAAAAAATTTATTTAGAAGATCATAAAACAGCTTTTTATACTTGAGCTATGAACATATTTGATCTATAGTGAATGATTCCTATTTCCCACTTCACCGAAATTAAATTATTTCTTTAACCTTTTTATTGTGTATGAAATTCCGACTGTTACATTTCATTTGTGCTCAAATATTGTTTAGTTTTTTTAAGTTTATGCATATTGTGCAAGCGAGTAATAACCTGTGATTGATGTCAGCGATACACAAGGGACGACGGTATTATTATTTGTAAATACAACAATGAATATGTATGCTTATATACTGTGTATATATATATATATATATATATATAGTGCTGTCTAATTATTATATATTTTTAAAATCTGAATAATCACATTTTACAATGTGTATTTATCATAATCAAGCACATAATACTCATTTCTATAATATATATTAACCTAAAAAATATGCCAATTTATGAGCACTAATGCCATTTTATAATCAAAATATACAGGAAAATGTTTGAATTGCACTTCAGTTATTTGTTCTAGACTTTTATCCAAACGACTGTCTGGGTTTAATTTGAAAACAATTTTAACCAGGGCTGTGAATCTTTGGGTGTCCCACGATTCGATTCAATCTCGATTCTTGGGGTCACGATTCGATAATATATCGATTTTTCGATAATATATCGATTTTTCGATTCTCGATTCAAAAACTATTTTTTTTCCCCGGATTTAAAAGGATTCTTTATTCATTTAATACATAGGATTTCAGCAGGATCTATCTTAGTCTGCTGACATGTAAGCAGAGTAGTAGATTTTTGTAAAAAAAGATTTTATAATTGTAAAGGACAATGTTTTATCAACTGATTGCAATAATGTAAATTTGTTTTAATTATTAAACGTACCAAAAATATGACTTATTTTATCTTAGTGAAAACATTGGACACAGTGTGTTGTCTGTCACGATCCGCGACTCGGATTGTTTATGGTTTTGCCTTTTGATATGTTTTTCATCATGTTTGTTTCTGGACTCTGCCGATTCTTTTTTTTTAGCACTTGTTTGTTTTAGTCACCATGGCAACTTATTGTGCTCCTCCTCACGGGCTCCTGTCACACACCTGTTTCTGATTATTATTTGTGTATTCAAGCCCACCTGATTCCTTAGTTCGTCCTCGGTCCATTGTTTGCTTTTGCAACAAAGTCACGTATGTATTCAGTCTTATGTTTTCCATGTGCTAAGATCCGCCTTAGCTTCGCGTGCGGTCGGCACGTCGCATTTTTGTACTTTCGTCTCCTGCTAAGTTTAGCGTTAGATTCCGTGCGTTGGCACGCGCTTTATTTTGTCCTTTTGTATCAGTGTTCTTTTGTTTTATTATATTAAAAATCAGTTTCTTACCTGCACTCCTGCCTGACTGGTCGTGTGCATCCACGAAGTGGCAACTCCGCGCAACAAGTGCGCCGAAAGCGTGACATTGTCAAGCTTATGAGATGTATTGCAAGTGTAAGCCACTGTGACACTTTTTTTTAATTTTTATAAATGTCTAATGATGTCAATGAGGGATTTTAAATCACTGCTATGCTGAAATTATAACTAATATTGATATTGTTTTTGATGATATTAATTTTTGTTTCCATTCTTTTGGTTTGTTCTGTGTCGTGTTTGTGTCTCCTCTCAAGTGCTCTGTTTATTGCATTTTCTGAGTGTTACTGGGTCAGGTTTGGTCTTGGAATTGGATTGCATTGTTATTGTATTGCTGTGTAGTGGTTTGTTGGATTAATTAAAAAAAAAAATTAAAATAAAAAAAATAGATTTTTTAAAAATTGGAATCGATTCTGAATCGTACAACCTAAACGATTCGATTCATATTTGAATCGATTTTTCCCCACATCCCTAATCTATCTATATATATATATATATACAGTGGGGCAAAAAAGTATTTAGTCAGCCACCGATTGTGCAAGTTCTCCCACTTAAAATGATCACAGAGGTCTGTAATTTTAATCATAGGTACACTTCAACTGTGAGCCTCAATAGCTCAATCATTCATAACTTTGATTTCATTTGTTATTTGTCCAAGGCCTGGGAGAGGAAGCCTCAGTCCAAGAAGTGGGCGACTACTTCAAGCAAATTGGTATTATTAAGGTGAACAAGAAAACTTTTTTTGTGAAAAAAAAAAATCCTAAAATGTACATTTTAAGATTTTTTAAAATAATTTATTTGTAAATTATGGTGGAAAATAAGTATTTGGTCAACCATTCAAAGCTCTCACTGATAGAAGGAGGTTTTGGCTCAAAATCTCACGATACATGGCCACATTCATTCTTTCCTTAACACAGATCAATCGTCCTGTCCCTTTAGCTGACAAACAGCCCCAAAGCATGATGTTTCCACCCCCATGCTTCACAGTAGGTGTGGTGTTCTTGGGATGAAACTCAGTATTCTTCTTCCTCCAAACACAAGGAGTTGAGTTTATACCAAAAAGTTCTATTTTTGTTTCATCTGACCACATGACATTCTCCCAATCCTCTGCTGTATCATAAATGTGTCCATTTTTTACTACAGCGTGGCTTTGTAGTAAACGAGTGCGGGTACTTTCCTGGCCCGCCTGCAGTCCAGACATGTCTCCCATGGAAAATGTGTGGCGCATTATGAAGCGTAAAATACGACAACAAGACCGCAGACTGTTGAACAACTTAAGCTGTACATCAAGCAAGAATGGTAAAGAATTCCACTTTCAAAGCTTCAACAATTAGTTTCCTCAGTTCCCAAACGTTTATTGAGTGTTGTTAAAAGAAAAGGTGATGTAACACAGTGGTGAACATGCCCTTTCCTTGCCCTACTTTGGCACGTGTTGCAGCCATGAAATTCGAAGTTAATTATTATTTGCAAAAAAAAATGAAAGTTTATTGAGTTTGAACATCAAATATCTTGTCTTTGTAGTGCATTCAATTGAATATGGGTTGAAAGGGATTTGTAAATCATTGTATTCCGTTTATATTCACATCCAACACAATTTCCCAACTCATATGGAAACGGGGTTTGTATATATAAAAATATCTATTGGTACCGTTCTTTCATCTGAATGCCACTGTACGGCGGTGAAGTGAAGTGAATTATATTTATATAGCACTTTTCTCTAGCGACTCAAAGCGCTTTACATAGTGAAACCCAATATCTAAGTTACATTTAAACCAGTGTGGGTGGCACTGGGAACAGGTGGGAAAGTGTCTTGCCCAAGGACACAACGGCAGTGACTAGGATGGCGGAAGCGGGAATCGAACCTGCAACCCTCAACTTGCTGGCACGGCCGCTCTACCAACCGAGGCGCGTGATGTTGAGTGTGTCAGAACCCACACACAAAGTGCATACAAGCAATAACATCATGGAGAGGAGGAATGGCAAAAAATGACAATTTGGTGAAGTACAATATGGAGGTATTTGGGCTCAAAACTAACAATAAAGGTGACACTTTAAACAAGGAGGCTGCAATTTCCACTTTAAAGCACACCTCGCCAAATGTGGCGATTAGTATTACTACCGTTGCTTACCACTTAGGTAAACATTTACATAATAAGCATTGTGATCTCCACAAGGAGTTATGAGGAGGGACAGGTAATAATGTTGTTACACCTGTCCTGCTGTTCAGTATTGATGGGATCGGCAGTTCTTTTGACTGTACTGAATCACTAGAATCAGTTCCTTAAATTGATTTGTTCAAAAGATTCGTTCACCGAATCACTTCTGCAGCAGCAGTTCTGTGTACAGGTCGGTGAAACATGAGTCAGTCAGTAACAGCTTCCCCAGCGGCAGATCTCGCTGTGTGTGAATCTGACAAAATAATAACAATTTATTTTAAAATTTGCTACAAATATTATTTTCTTTTTTTTCCTTCTTCTTTTTTTGTGTCCTCTCCATGAGGTGTCCATGACATTTTAAACTGGATCTGAAAACAAAATAATTAAAAAAAAAAGTTTTTTAAAGTGGTAGATATTACATACAAATTTACAAAAGGTATTATTATTTTTACATTTTAACATTTGACTCGATGACAAAAGTTGAAATATGTTCTTAAATGTGTTTGAAATGCAATTATTTTCTACATTATTACATTACATGTATTTTAACAATTCATAGTGGATTTGACAAGATAGAAAACTATTTTTCTAAAACGTGTTACAGGTTTTCTTTTTTCACATTACATTTTATTATTTTAACATGTAATGTTTCTAACAAAACATACATGTATTAAAAATATAATAAAAATAACTCTTCCTTTTATATCACATCCAATGTGGGTTATTTTTTTTTCAAACAATTATGGTCACTCTAAAAGGGTATATAATCAACACAATATGAAAAATAGAATAAAAAATGTGTGCAGGCCGGCGAATCATGAGTCAGTCAGTAACAGCTTCCCCAGCGGCAGATCTCACTGTGTGTCAGTTCGCGAACGACACAAGCCCTCAGCACCCAATGAACGACGCGCGCAGTGACTGAATGAGATCCTCAATGTGACGTCATCCTCCGCGACACAGTCACTTCCCTGCGTCAGTACGTTTGCGACCGTGATTCACGTCGCGACACAGTCAGTTCTCTGCGTCAGTACGTTTGCGAACGTTATTCACGTGATTCACGTCGGGACACAGTCAGTTCTCTGAGTCAGTACGTTCGCGAACGTGATTCACGTCGCGACACAGTCAGTTCCCTGCGTCAGTACGTTTGCGAACGTTTGCGAACGTTATTCACGTGATTCACGTCGGGACACAGTCAGTTCTCTGAGTCAGTACGTTCGCGAACGTGATTCACGTCGCGACACAGTCAGTTCCCTGCGTCAGTACGTTCGCGAACGTGATTCACGTGATTCACGTCGCGACACAGTCACTTCCCTGCGTCAGTACGTTTGCGAACGTTATTCACGTGATTCACGTCGGGACACAGTCAGTTCTCTGAGTCAGTACGTTCGCGAACGTGATTCACGTGATTCACGTCGCGACACAGTCATTTCTCTGCGTCAGTACGTTCGCGAACGTGATTCACGAGATTTACGTCGCGACACAGTCAGTTCCCTGCGTCAGTACGTTTGCGAACGTGATTCACAAGATTCACGTCGCGACACAGTCATTTCTCTGCGTCAGTACGTTCGCGAACGTGATTCACGTGATTCACGTCGCGACACAGTCAGTTCTCTGCATCAGTACGTTCACGAACGTGATTCACGTCGCGACACAGTCAGTTCTCTGCGTCAGTACGTTTGCGAACGTTATTCACGTGATTCACGTCGGGACACAGTCAGTTCTCTGAGTCAGTACGTTCGCAAACGTGATTCATGTCGCGACACAGTCATTTCTCTGCGTCAGTACGTTCGCGAACGTGATTCACGAGATTTACGTCGCGACACAGTCAGTTCCCTGCGTCAGTATGTTCGCGAACGTGATTCACAAGATTCACGTCGCGACACAGTCATTTCTCTGTGTCAGTACGTTCGCGAACGTGATTCACGTGATTCACGTCGCGACACAGTCAGTTCTCTGCGTCAGTACGTTCGCGAACGTGATTCACGAGATTTACGTCGCGACACAGTCAGTTCCCTGCGTCAGTACGTTCGCGAACGTGATTCACAAGATTCACGTCGCGACACAGTCATTTCTCTGCGTCAGTACGTTCGTGAACGTGATTCACGTCGCGACACAGTCAGTTCTCTGCGTCAGTACGTTCGCGAACGTGATTCACAAGATTTACGTCGCGACACAGTCAGTTCCCTGCGTCAGTATGTTCGCGAACGTGATTCACAAGATTCACGTCGCGACACAGTCATTTCTCTGTGTCAGTACGTTCGCGAACGTGATTCACGTGATTCACGTCGCGACACAGTCAGTTCCCTGCGTCAGTATGTTCGCGAACGTGATTCACAAGATTCACGTCGCGACACAGTCATTTCTCTGTGTCAGTACGTTCGCGAACGTGATTCACGTGATTCACGTCGCGACACAGTCAGTTCTCTGCGTCAGTACGTTCGCGAACGTGATTCACGAGATTTACGTCGCGACACAGTCAGTTCCCTGCGTCAGTACGTTCGCGAACGTGATTCACAAGATTCACGTCGCGACACAGTCATTTCTCTGCGTCAGTACGTTCGCGAACGTGATTCACGTCGCGACACAGTCAGTTCTCTGCGTCAGTACGTTCGCGAACGTGATTCACAAGATTTACGTCGCGACACAGTCAGTTCCCTGCGTCAGTACGTTTGCGAACGTGATTCACAAGATTCACGTCGCGACACAGTCAGTTCTCTGCGTCAGTACGTTCGCGAACGTGATTCACGAGATTTACGTCGCGACACAGTCATTTCCCTGCGTCAGTAGGTTCGCGAACGTCATTCACGTGATTCGCGCCAGTTCGAACCGGCTGAGCCAGAAGGCAAAGCTTTTGGTCTACCGAGCTACAGTATCTACACACCTTTGGTCATGAAGTGTGGGTCATGACCGAAAGAATAAGATCGCGGATACAAGCGGCTGAAATGACTTTCCTCAGAAGGGTGGCTGGCATCTCCCTAAGAGATAGGGTGAGAAGTTCAGTCACCCGAGAGAGACTCGGAGTCGAGCCGTTGCTCCTTTCCTTGGAAAGGAGCCAGTTTAGGTGGTTCGGCCATCGTGTGCGGATGCCTCACGAGGGTCTCCTAGGGAGGTCCTCGTTGCCAAGGACCAGACGGGGGGATTGCATCTCCTCTTTGGCCTGGGAACTCTTTGGGCTCCCCCAGGAGGAAGTTGCTAATATTGCTCTGGAGAGGGAAGTCTGGATAGATCAACAAGCCCCGAAAAATCACATTCCAAAAAAAAAATCTCATGAATTGTGAGATGTTAACAGAGAACATAATCTAGGTTAGTATATTGCACTTTTACCACTAGTTTAAAGGTATGGCTATTTTCAAGCAAAAAAGAACTAAGGGTTACAAGCTCTGTCCTAAAACATTTAGAGCTCGTAAACTGAGGTAACACTGTATTTGATTTTATAAATGTTCATTGATCTCTTGAGTGTGTGCAGTTTAATAAATTGATCTAAGAGGTTTAAATCACTTTTATGGGCTTGTCCAGGAATTGAACCCAGGACCTCTCGCACCCAAAGCGAGAATCATACCACTAGACCAACAAGCCCTACAATACCTATTACCAAATTTCCAAAAAATTGATTATTTATTTGCGGAGACACTCTGTAACTCCATTCTCATTAGCACACATTTTGATTCACTACATTTTCATGAATTATGATATTTTAACAAGTACTACAATCTAAAACTGGGTTAATATGTTGCACTTTTACCACTAATTTAAAGGTATGGCTATTTTCATGCAAAAATAAACTAAGGGTTACAAGCTCGGTCCTAAAACAGTTAGAGCTCGTAAATTGAGGTACCACTGTTCTTTATTTTATACATTTTCATTGATCCCTTGAGTGTGTGCAGTTTGGAAAATTGAGCACAGAGTTTGAAATGACCATTAAGGTGTTGTCCTGGAATCTAACCATGAACCTCTCACACCCAGAGCAAGAATCATACGTCTATATCAAATTTTCAAAAACGTAGTCATTTCATTTGGGGAGACAATCTGTAACTGCACTTTTATTAACACATTTTGATTCACTACAATTTTCACGCATAAATGAACAAGAGCTTTTTCAGGATTTGAACCCTAGACACAAAACAAAAAATATAAGATTCGACCAAAAAGCTTTGTGTTGTGATTTTGTAAGAATCTCAATAAATGTGATATTTTTATAGGGGACACAATCTGAAACTGGGAGTCCATGTTGCACTTTTACCACAAATTGGATTTACTTAGATTTTTTTTTTTTTAGCTTTTGAGCTCAGTCCGAGAACAAACTGTAGTCGTAGATTTAAGTACTACTTTATTTGTGTTTCAACAAAACATCTCTCAGGGAACACATTCTGTGACTGGGTTAGTATATTACACATATTACCACTAATTTAAAGGTATGGCTATAGTCATGCAAAAAAGAATTAAGGGTTAAAATGTCTGTCCTAAAACAATTAGAGCTCGTAAATAGAGGTGACACTGTACTTGATTTTATGGATTTTTATTGATCTATCGAGTGTGTGCTGTGAGAAAAATAAAGGTTAAAGTTAAAAAATAAGTCAAAATTCATTCATGAAAAGGATTTCGACTGTGGACTAATGAAAAACTCACACCTGATAAACACAAGGGCTTGTCCAGAAATTAAATCCGGGTCCTATCGCACCCGAGGCAAGAATCATACGACTAGACCAACAAGCCCCACAAAATATTGCTCAACAGAAAATCTTATGAATTATGAGATTCTAACAGGGAAATCATTCTGAAACTGGGTTAGTGTGTAGCATATTTACCACTAATTTAAAGGTATGGCTATTTTCATGCAGAAAAGAATTAAGAGTTACAAGCTCTGTCTTAAAACAATTTGAGCTTGTAAATTGAAGTACCACTGTACTTCATTTTATGGATTTTCAGTGATCCCTTGAGTTTGTTCAGTTGGTAACTCCTTTATTCCATTTGACTTGAGTAAGTTAATTGGAGATCACAGCTTTCACAAGGAGGTTCCACCAAGATTTCAGTGTGCTAACCATTACACCATGGAACCTGCATACATGTGGGTAAAATGTTGGGATCCAACAGCACACAGGGTCTGATTCCATAAATTTTAATTGATCCATTGAGTGTGTCCCGTGAGAAAAATAGAGGTTGAAGTTTAAAATTAAGTCAAAAGTGATTCATGAAAGAAATTCAGCAGTGGACAAATACCTGATAAACACAAGGGCTTGCCCAGGAATTGAACCCGGGACCTCTTGCACCCAAAGCAAGAATCATACAACTAGACCAACAAGCCCTGAATAACTTTGCTCTAAAGAAAAATTTCTTGAATTGTGATATTTTAACAGGGAACGCAATATAAGACTAAATTAGTATATTGCACTTTTACCACAAATTTTCATGCAAAAAAGAATTAAGTGTTACAAAGTATGTCCTAAAACAATTAGAGTTTGTAATTTTTATTTTATACATTTTCATTGATCCTTTGAATGGGTGCAGTTTGGAAAATTGAGCTTAGAGTTAAAAAACACTGTTAATGACTTCTCCAGGAATTGAAACCAAGACCTCTCACACCCAAAAGCTGGAATTATACTCGTAGACCAATTGACTTCACCTTTAATTTAACTTTGGCTTTTAATTTATATTTAGGTTAAGAGTTTAATACAATTTTAGATTGTGTACCCTATTTACATCTCACCTTTCATGAGATTTGTGAAACCATACTGTTTCAGGGTGTGTTTCATGGACGAGCCCTTGTGTTTGTAATTCTTGTTTTCAGTCATTATTTTCCCCCCGTCGAAAGTCATGTCATTTTTTTTTAACTTTAGACCTGATTTGAAACTTTTAGCTCCATTTTCCTAAAGGCGCACACTCAAAGGATCAACGAAAATCGATCAAATCCAATCAAGTACTGTGTACTGTAGGATCCAAAGGTTTTAGGTGCATTTTTGTTTGTTCCATGGTGTAATGAATACAAACTTGTGTAAAAAGTTTAGTGTTGTTAACCAGTTTCAGATTGTGACCCCTGTTTGTTTATAAGTCATGTTTTTATTCATCACATTTTACCTCATACACACACTTGTCTCTACATTTGTGACTTTAGACTTAATTTTAAACTTTTACCTCAATTATCCAGACAACAGACACTGACGGAATCAATGAAAATTCATGAAATCAAATATAGTAGTACTTAAATCTATGACCACATTTTGTTCTAGGACTGAGCTCATAAGCCTTAGTCCATCCATCCATCCATTTTCTACCGCTTATTCCCTTTCGGGGTCGTGGGGGGCGCTGGCGCCTATCTCAGCTACAATCGGGCGGAAGGCGGTGTACACCCTGGACAAGTCGCCACCTCATCGCAGGGCAAGCCTTAGTTCATTTTGTTATAAAATACAATTTTTGCAGTACATCTAATTTGAGTTAAAAAGTGCAAAATGGAATCCCAGTTTCAGATTGTGTCCCCTATCAAAATATCACATTTATTGACATTCTTGCAAAATCACAACTCAGAGCATGTTGGTCTAGTCGCGTAGAATATGGGGTTCAATTCCTAAAAAGCTTCTGTTCATTTATGCATGAGAATTGTAGTGAATCAAAATTTGTATTAATAAAAGTGTAGTACCAGATGTTCTCTCCAAATAAAATATTAACATTTCTGAAGATTTGGTGAAGCAGTCGTATGATTTTTGCTTAGGGTGCGAGAGGTCAATTCCTGAACAAACCCTTAACAGTGATTTTAAACTCAAAGCTCAATTTTCCAAACTGCACACACTCAAGGGGATCAATGAAATTGTATAAAATGAAGTACAGTGGTACTTCAATTTACAAGGTCCAATTGTTTTAGGACAGAGCTTGTAACCCTTAAGTCTTTTTTGCATTAAATTAGCCATACCTTTAAATTAGTGGTTAAAGTGCAATATACTAACCCAGTTTCAGAATGATGTCCCTGTTGAAACCTCACACTTCATAAGATGTTTTGTTAAAACATGTTTGTAGGGGGCTTGTTGGTCTAGTCGTAAGGTTCTTGCTTAGGATATGAGATGTTCCGGTTTCCATTCCTGGAGAAACCCTTGTGTTTATCATGTATGAGTTTTTCATTTGTCCACAGTCGAACGACTTTCGATTTATTTTTAAACTTTAACCTTTATTTTTCTCACGGCACACACTCAACGGCTCGATAAAGTTCCCTAAAATCAAGTGGTAACTCAATTTACGAGCTCTAATTGTTTTAGGACAGAACCCTCAGTTCTTTTTTTGCATGAAAATAGCCATACCTTTGAATCAGTAGTAAAAGTACAAAATACTAACCCCGTTTCAGAATGTGTTTACTGTCCACAATTCATGAGATTTTCTGTTGATTTGTGATTATTTTGGGCTTGTTGGTCTAATTGCATGATTATCAGGGAGGTTATGGCATATTTGGGACAGTGGCTGTGCCAGCAACATGAGGATTCCTGGTTCAATCCCCATCTGTTGTGTCCTTGCATGGCAGCTCCTGCCATCAGTGTGTGAATGTGTGTGTGAATAGGTGAGAGTGGAAATAGTGTCAAAGTGCTTTATGTTCCTTAAAAAGGTAGAAAAGTGCTATACAAATATAACACATTTCCCATTCTCTCTTGGGGGCTAGAGATCCTGGGTTCAAATCCCAGAAAATCCCTTAATGATGATTTTAAACTATTAGCTGTGTTTGCAAAATCGCACGCACACAACGGATCAATGAAAATGTATAAAATCAAATACAGTAGTAATTTGGAGGTGGAAGGAAGCCGGAGTACACAGAGGGAACCCACATAGTCACGGGGAGAACATGCATACCTCACACAGAAAGATCCCAAGGCCAAGACCTTCGTATTGTGAGGCACACACAATAACCTCTGTTCCACCATCTCACTCAAAGTGCAAGAGGTCCTGGGTTAAATTCCCGAACAAGCCCTTAACAGCGATTTTAAACTCTTAGCTCAATTTTCCAAACTGCACACACTCAAGGGACCAAGGAAAATATAAATCAAATACAGTTGTACTTAAATCTACGACCACATCTTGTTCTATAGGACTGAGCTCATAAGCCTTAGTTCATTTTGGTATTAAAAAATTGTGTTAAATCCAATTTGGGTTAAAAATGCAATATAGAAGCTCAGTTTCAGATTGTGTCCCTTATCAAAATACCACATTTAGGTTTAACTTTTTATTTATTGTGATTCTTGCAAAATCACAACTCACAGCTTGTTAATCTAGTCGTATTATTTTCGCCTCGGGTCTGGGCTTCAATTAATCAATCAATGTTTATTTACATAGCCCTAAATCATAAGTGTCTCAAAGGGCTGCACACATACGGGTAAGGAAAATCTCACCCCAGTGGGACGTTGATGTGAATGACTATGGGAAAGCTCGATATATATATATATATATATATATATATATATATATATATATATATATATTGTATCGGCTGGCTACGGGGTGCTAGCCAATTACTTCTGTCTGGGGGGCGGGACTTCCGGGAAGAGATAGGGAAGTGACGTTGTTGATAGCGAGTGAGTGTTCGAGTTGCCCGGGAAGAACGTTGGAGAGACACATGAGAGCTGTTGTATGTTGTTTTGCATCTTGTGCAATAAAGATAAGATAAAACGGAGAAGTTGTATGAGCCTGCATTCCTGGGATTATTACACTGGTGTCAGAAGTAAAACGGCGAGTTCGAAAGAGACTTTGTCGCGGTAAGGACACGCTGAGTACCGCGCATTAACTTCAGTCTGTGAGTTAGCTAGGACCGTTAGTCGTTTATCATGTTTAGCTCCGGTGAAAGGAAGTATAAAGTGGAGCGGGATGACGCTTTTTTGGAGCGGGTGACTGTCGAACAGCCGCGCTACTGCTCGCCCACTAGCGGCTCGTCGACCCGTGAAGATGTAAAGTTGCCGCTGCCCGAAACTTCCCCGCACGGCGCGTCCCCCCCACCGTCTGTTCCACGCTCAATTTGAACTGTTGGCAGACGCTAGAAGGTGGGAAGAAAAGGACAAAGCATTGTAATTGGCTTTGTGTCTAGAGGGAGAGGCTCTTTCGTGCCTCCTGCTGCTGGATCCTGAACAGCAGCGATGCTACGCAGCCCTGGTGGGGGCGCTCAAGAGGAGGTTTGGGAGATGGTCTCAGCCAGCACTTTTTAAAACTGAACTGAGAGGGAGGTGCAGGAAGCCTGGCGAGCCACTCCGGGGGCTCGCTAATGACATTGAGGGCCAGGTGCGCCGTGCATATGGTCACCTGCCTGCTGAGGCACGAAACGAGCTCGCAACTGACCTGTTTGTTGGAGCAATTAGTCCTCCTGACCTGCTCGTGCAAGTGCAGCTTCAGCACCCGAGGTCCCTGCAGGAGGCACTGGAAGCTGCTGTTGAGAGGGAGAAGCTGGGAAGTGCGGCTGCAGCTGGGGAACCGGAAATGAAACCCCATCCAGTGAGGGCAGTGTCGTCACACCCGTCTGGTGACAGGGCGCCGGCTTGGGCGACAGAAATTACCGAACTACTGAGGGCGGTGACTCTGCAAAATCAACGTGGCCCGCGCCCCATGCAGGTCTGCTGGGGATGTGGCCAACCTGGACACTTTCGCAGGGAGTGCCCTGCCACTCGTCGTGAGCCGGGAACTGTCGGGGGTATGCGGGCCCCTACGTCCACCACGAACCCTGACTCGCCATCACACGCTCGTCAGGCAGGGGAGGGAGCCCGTCAGCACAGCCAGGGAGGGGGGCTCCATCCCCCCCAGAAGCAGACGACGACTCGCCTTCTTCTAGTCCTCGCTTTCTGGCAACCTGAGGAGCCCAGCGGCACAGCCAGGGGCAAGGGGCTCCGTCCCCCCCTCAGAAGTAGACGACAGCACTGTGCCACCAATGGCGGTGGGCTGGACACGGTGGGGCCCCAAAGGAGGGGGCTCCTGCCTCGTTGCTGTCTCTGTCCAGGGGGTGCCTACCGTGGGCCTGGTGAAGACAGGGTCATCAGTAACGCTGGTAAGACCAGATGTTCTGCCCAGCAGTACACCACTTGGGCCTACAGCAGTACAGCTCCGCACAGTCACTGGCCAGCTTACTCCTATGGTGGGGGAGGGGTTCCTGTGGTTGTGCGTGGGGGAAAAAAGTCCGCCATCTAGTTTGGGTGGCAGACGTGCAAGACTGCTGCATCTTAGGGCTGGACTTCCTCCAAGTCACTGGGTGCCTGCTAGACATGGGGAGGGGTACACTTAACTTCCCGTTGGGCCCAACAGTTGCCATGGGTCCCCTAGTTCCCAGGCCCCTTCCCGTTTCACCGCATGCCTCTGCATTCTGGTTGCCTCACACCGCACCAAGTTACTACTCCTGCCCTCACCCTGTCTCCTTTCAGCCAATGAGGGGGGGGACAGAGCTGTTTACTAACTGGGGATGCCAGCCCCGGGCAACACCGGCCACATACCCTCGCCCACATCCGGGACCCCCGGTCATAGGGGGAGGGGTGTGGAGAGAGGAGTACGGAGACCTGGAAAAACAGCAACAGGAACAGCTGAAACAGCTGCTGATGGAATTTCAGGGCAGCTTTGCAACGAATGAGAGTGAAGTGGGAAGAACCCACTTGGCAGAACATGTAATACACACTGGTTTGGCGCGGCCCATCAAGTCTCACGCGCGCCGCATCCCCCTCGCTCGACAGCAGGTATGCGACAAGGCCGTGGATGACCTGCTGCGGGCCGACTTTATTGAGCCGTCTGAGAGCCCCTGGGCGGCGCCTGTGGTCATGGTCGCGAAGAAGAAGGCTGATGATTGGCGATTCTGTGTGGATTACAGACGGCTGAACGAAGTGACCACAAAGGACTCTTACCCCCTTCCCCGTATTGATGAGTCCCTGGACCTAGTTTCCGGCTCTTCGTGGTTCACCACTCTGGACCTTAAGAGCGGATATTACCAAGTACCCCTTTCTCCCGAATCTCGCCCTAAATCCATGCACCTGCCACTTTTGCCCGGGTTATGGACAAAGTGCTGGCTGGTATTCCACGCCAAGAGTGCCTGGTAAACCTGGACGACATCCTGGTACACGGGCGCTCTTTCGAAGCAGCTCTGGGGTCCCTGAGGAGAGTCCTGGAGAGGATTCGAGCAGCGGGCCTTAAACTGCACCCTGAGAAATGCAGTTTCATGCAACGAGAAGTAACCTTCTTGGGACATGAGCTGGGTGCCGATGGCATTGGCACCATGGGCAAGAAAGTGCGGGCCGTGAGAGACTGGCCCGCCCCTCGAGACCAAGGACAGCTGAAGAGCTTCATTGGGTTTGCCTCTTACTATTGGAGGCACGTGCGGGGTTTTGCTACAATCGCCGCGCCCCTATACAGTGTGCTGGAAAAAGGCAAAGACTTTGTGTGGTCCGAAGGGTACCAGGAGGCATTCTGGGGGTTGAAACGGGCCCTGTGTGAGGCCCCGGTACTCTCCCCACCTGACCTCGCCCTGCCCTTCTTACTGGACACTGATGCCAGCGGAGTGGGGGTGGGGGGTGTACTTGCACAGCCGTGGCAGGAAGGGGAGAGGGTTGTGGCATACTTCAGCCAGAAACTCACAAAGTCGGAACGTAATTACTGTGTCACCCGCCGAGAACTGCTGGCCGTGGTGCTCTCTATCAGACACTTTAAATACTACCTGTGTAGCCTCCCCTTTGTGATTAGGACTGACCACTCTGCCCTCCAGTGGCTAATGACTTTCCGGGAGCCGGAGGGGCAGGTCGCCATGTGGTTGGAAGAGCTACAAGGATACGACTTTAAAATAGAACATCGGCCGGGCGCTCGCCACTCCAACGCGGACGCGCTCTCTCGCCGGCCGTGTGCAGCAGACGGATGTCGTTACTGCGAGCGCAGGGAAGCTCGGGAACAAAAGCGGCGGGCAGAAAGCGCCGAGGGTGTGGCCGTCAGTCAGGCTGATAACGTTGTCTGTAGGGAACTGCAGACTGTGACGAACACTGATTGGAGGCACGCACAGGAGGATGACACAGACCTTCATTCTGTCTTTCAGTGGGCAGAGGCTGGGCAGCGCCCGCCTTGGGAGGCGGTGGCACCATTCTCCAAGGCTACCAAGGGACTGTGGGCCATGTTTGACTCACTGCGGGTGTCCCAAGGCGTGCTGCAGTGGGCAGGTGGCAGGTGGTGGTGCCAAAGGGACTGCAAGGGGCAGTGCATGGGGAAGGTGGGTCTGGACATTTCGGGGTGGCCAAAACACTTAAGCGGCTGCGACAGGGGTTCTTTTGGGGTCGGCAAAAGAGAGATGTGGAAGATTTCTGCCGCCGCTGCGACCCCTGCGTTGCCCGCAAAGGCCCCACTGGGCGCTCACAGGCGCCGCTCCAACAGTTCCCAGTGGGGTGCCCCATGGACAGGGTGGGGGTTGACGTTACGGGGCCGTACCCACCGTCGGACAAGGGGAACTGCTATGTCCTCACGCCATTGACTATTTTACAAAGTGGCCAGAGGCATACGCCATTCCCAACCAGGAGGCAGAGACCATTGCTGATGCCCTGGTGGGGGGCATGATAAGTCGGTTTGGCGTCATGGCATCTCTGCACAGTGACCGGGGCACAAACTTTGAGTCCCGGGTGTTTTCCGCCTTGTGCGAGCGCCTGGGTATCCACAAAACCCGCACTACCCCATTGCACCCTCAGAGTGATGGGTTGGTGGAGAAATTCCACTGCAACCTGGAAGATCAGCTCGACATTGTCACCTCCCGCCACCAGCGTGACTGGGACGAACACCTACCGCTGATGCTGATGACGTGTCGCTCTGCTGTCCAGGAATCCACGGAGTACACACCGGCGCTTCTCATGCTAGGGAGAGAGATGCGCACACCAGCACAGCTGGCGTTTGGCCGCCCTCCTGATTCCCCGGCCTTCGCTGCAGGACCAGAGTACGCCAGGAAATTACAGGACCGGCTGGACTCAGGCCACGGTTTCGCTCGGGAGCAGCTGCAGGAAGCTGGTGTGAAACAAAAGCGCTACTATGACGTGACGACCCGAGGGAGGGATTTCGTGCCAGGCGAGTTGGTCTGGGTTTACAACCCGATTCGGAAGAAGGGCCGCAGTCCCAAGCTGGACAGCAAATGGACAGGGCCCTGTAGGATACTCCAGAAGCTGGTAGAGGTTGTGTATCGTGTCCAGCTTCCCCCCCCCCCCCCCCCCCCCCCCGGGGAAGGAAAGTGGCCCTCCACAGAGACAGACTAGCCCCCTACCGGGGGGATCCCCCTTCCCCTGCCTCGGATACACAGGTGACCTCTCCCTTGCCCACCCAGCCCTTTCCCAATACCCCGCTTACGCCCCAGGGAGAACCAATTTCCCCACCCCTTGTGTCCCCCGCCCACTCCAGCTCCCTCCCGAGGACTGACACACCTGACCCAGTTGTCCCATTCCTGGGGACTGGAAGGGAGCGGCCGAGGCGGGAAAAGAGGCCTCCGGACCGCTTGCAAGACTTTGTGGTGTTCTTAGACTAGGGAAAAAGGGGGAGTGGGGGGGGCTTGTGTTGTAAACCTGTTTTGTGTGATGTAAAGGTTACGTTGTCTACATTGTTGTGTTTGCACCAATGTGTTGCTCTGATTTACATGCTGTTGTGATGTCACCAAATGTTGCCTTACGGGTCAGTCCTCAAGGGCGAGGACTTTTTGTAAGGGGGGGGGTGTGATGTAGCGGCTGGCTATGGGGTGTTAGCCAATGACTTTGGCTGGGGGGCTGGACTTCCGGGAAGTTTTAGGGAAGTGACGTTGTTGATAGCGAGTGAGTGTTCGAGTTGCCCGGGAAGAGCGTTGGAGAAACACATGAGAGCTGTTGTATGGTTGTTTTGCATCTTGTGCAATAAAGATAAGATAAAACGGAGAAGTTGTATGAGCCTGCATTCCTGGGATTATTACAGTATATATATATATATATATATGTACATATATATATATATATATATATATATATATATATACATACACATACATACATACATATATATATATATATATATATATATATACATATATATATATATATATACATACACATACATACATACATACATACATACATACATATATATATATACATATACATATACATATATATATATATATATATATATATATATATATATATATATATATATACATATAGGGGGAGACCGAAAGCAATTGACGTCGAGTGGGTCTACATAATATTGTGAAAGTCCAGTCCATAGCGGATCCAACATAATAGTGAGAGTCCAGTCCATAGTGGGGCCAGCAGGAGACCATCCCAAGCGGAGACGGGTCAGCAGCACAGAGATGTCCCCAACCGATGCACAGGCGAGCGGTCCACCCAGTGTCCCGACTCTGGACAGCCAGCACTTCATCCATGGCCACCGGACCTGTACCCCCCCCAACACTAACGCACACACACACAAGGGAGAGGGGGGCAGAGGAGAAAAGAAAAGAAATGGCAGATCAACTAGTCTAAAAAAGGGGTCTATTTAAAGGCTTGAGTGTACAAATGAGTTTTAGGATGAGACTTAAATACTTCTACTGAGGTAGCATCTCTAGGGTTCCATCCATCCATCCATCCATTTTCTACAGCTTATCCCTTTCGGGGTGCAAGGGGGTGCTGGAGCCTATCTCAGCTGCACTCGGGCGGTGGGCGGGGACAAGTCGCCATCTAATCGCAGGGGTCTGGGGTTTAATTCCTGAAAAATCTCAAATTAAACATTTGTGTTAATAAAAGTGTGGTTACATATTGGCTCCCCAAATGAAATACCAACTTTTTTGAAAATTTGGTTATGCACAACTCTGGGCTACTTAGTCTAGTAGTATGATTCTCGCTTTGGGTGCGAGAGGTCTCGTAATCCATTCCAGGACAATCCTTCAATAGTGATTTGAAACTCTAAGCTCAATTTTCCAAACTGCATACTGGACTCTGAATCCAGTGATCCAAGTTCAAATCTTCGTGCGACCTCCATTTGACTTCCTTTTTGCAAGCCCTGGAGTTTGTAATTATTTTATTCAATCATGACTTTTTACCTGACTGTTTTAAAGTAATTCCATTTGTAACGTGAGACTTGGTCTTAACGTTTACCTCAATTTTCCAAACAGTAGACACCCAAGGGATCAATGAAAATGTATAAAATCAGGTACAGTCGTACCTTTACTCTAATTGTTTTAGGACAGAGCTTGTAACCCTTATGTAACCTAGACGTGCTACAAAGCAATGCACTAAATATATTTATGGGGTGTTATGGGCTAGGAACAGAAGACTAGTTTCAACTCGTAGAGAGAGGCAGAGCTTGAATTGTAGTTTGGTTGACACCGTGTATTAGAGAATTAGTGATGGACAGCAGATATATACACACACAATGAGTTGAATGGCCATTCAACATGAAAGTAATTTAAAGAGAAAAACACAAGTACTATATACATATATACAATTCCATTTAACTATTCAGTGTCTCTAGATCTTGTTTAAATCTCAGTTCAGATAGTTGCTCTTGGGGGAAAAAAGGATGGCAGTACAGTCCATGTGCTGCAGGTAAAGTGACAATTGTAAAGGGTCGGCTCGAGAGCCTCCTACCAGCCCAGACAGAGCAGGTGGTGAGGTTCCTTGCATGAATCTTCCAAACTTGATCCTTGGACTAGGTGATTATTTTCCTTAGCTCGACATCAAAAAGAGAAGCCTGGCCAATTCAGCTTCTACAGTCAAATACAGCTTAATGACAAAGAATCTTGCGCTGGAAGTCGGCTCTCGAGCAGAAATGTAATCGATCTCATGTCCTGTCTCCTGGCTACTTCCTGCTACCGGCTTATAAACACCACCAATTGGACCGCGGCGGTCACGTGACAAGGGCGGAGTGCGCCGAGTTGCCAAAGATTAAGTACAGCAAGAGCATACCAGTTACTTCCGGCTACCGGTATATGCCTAAAGCTGATTGGACTGTGGCGGTCACGTGACTAGGAAGTGCACAAAGAGTAATAGCAAGACAAGAGCCTAATAGACTCCGCAAATGTATTTGACACCTGCGTTACACTTAGTTCTTTTTTGCAAGAAAACAGCCATACCTTTAAATTAGTGGTATAAGTAAAACATACTAACCTAGTTTTAGATTGTGTTCCCTTTTAAAATCTCATAGTTCATGAGCATTTATGTTTTAAACGCAATTTTTGGGGCTTGTTGGTCTACTCATAAGATTCTCATTTTGGGTGCGAGACTCCCTGGTTCAATTCTCGAGTATACCTTTTTGTTTATCATGCATTAATTTTTCCATTTGTCAACAGTAAAAAAAAATTCATTAATGACTTTTGTTTTAATTTTAAACTTTAACCTCTATTTTGCTTACGACACACACTTAATGAATCAAATAAAAAATCAGTTGTTTTTCACATAAATATGAAGGTTCCATGGTGTAATGGTTAGCACACTGGACTCTGAATCCAGTGATCCAAGATCAAATCTTGGTGGAACCTCCTTATGAGACCTGTTTGACTTACTTTTTGCAAGCTTTGGTGTTTGTAATTCGTTTATTCAATCATGACTTTTTACCTCACACAGACAGTTGTAAAGTTGTTTCATTTGTGACGTGAGACTTGATCTTAAAGTTTACTTAAATGTTCCAAAATGCACACACTCAAGGGATCAATGAAAATCCATAAAGTCAAGTACAGTGGTACCTCAATTTACGAGCTCTATTTTTTTTAGGACAGAGCTTGTAACCCTTAGTTCCGTTTTGCATGAAAATAGCGATACCTTTAAATTAGTGGTAAAAGTGCTATCTACTAACCCAGTTTGAGATTGTGTTCCCTGTTGAAACCTCACAATTCATGAGATTGTTTGTTGAAACATAATTATTTGGGGCTTGGTGGTCTGGTCGTATGATTCTCGCTTTGGTTGCAAGACAAGCTCTGAACAGTGACTTTAACTCTTAGCTCAATTTTCCAAACTACACACACTCAAGGGATTAATGAAAATGTATAAAATCAAGTACAGTGGTCCCTATACTCTAATTGTTTTAGGACAGAGCTTATAACTCCTAGTTCTTTTTTTGCATCAAAATAGCCGTACCTTTAAATTACTGGTAAAAGTAAAATATACTAACCCAGTTTAAGAAAGTGTTCCCTGTTGAAATCTCACAATGGACCTGTTCGAGGAGTCAGTGGTCTTGTTCTCGCCAGACAGGTATAAAAACACTGAGAAAATGGTTTCCTTATTATCGAGTGGTGTTGATTTGGAAGCTAATGTCTACTTTTAATGTTTTTTGCGATGGAGTGTTGACTCCTTGAAAGCCCATTTGCATCGTTGTGGATTCAATGCATCCCGAAATAAAAAAGATCTTGCTGCGTGGGAAATAGGAGTCCAAGAGGTGAAGGAGGAAAAGCTGAGGACTACCAAAAAGTAAAATATACTGGTAACTTTTTGCCTGACCCTCTCTTTATTTCTGACGGTTGGGTATAAGAAAATGATGGCATGAAGCTCTGGCCGCCTCCCATGTACTTTGATATAGGCATGTACCTTGGTGTTACACACATAGAATAGAATAGAATAGAATATAATAGAATAGAGTTTTATTGTCATTATTGCAGTGAACAGGTTCAAAGAACAACAAAATTGGAGCAGATCCCCTAAGGTGCATATACAATATGGTAATATAAATAGTAAAAAAAGATAGAAATAAGAGATGTATATATATATATGTATGTATATATATATATATATATATATATATATATATATGTATATATATATATATATATATATATATATATATATATATCCACACAGATACATATATACATACATATGAATATATATACACACACATACATGTAATATTATTGCACATTATAGTCCGAAAAAAAAAAAAAAATGAAAAGACATGACACATGAGGACATGATGGACATATTGTGCTCACTCAGTGCCTGTTTAATGCACTATGGCCTTTGGGTAAAAGCTGTTCTTTAGTCTATTTGTGCCAGCTTTTAGCACCCTATAGCATCTGCCCGAGGGTAGCAGTTCTAGGTGGCAGTGCCCGGGGTGGAATGGGTCTTTCAGTATGCTCTGTGCTTTCCTGAGACAGCGGGAGCTGTACAGGTCAGCCAGGGAGGAGAGGGGGCACCCAATGGTCTTCATGGCGGTCTTTATGACCCTTTGGAGCGCCGTTCTCTCTGCGGCCGTGCAGCTGCCGAACCACACGCAGATGCAGTAGGTCAGGATGGTCTCAATGGAGCACCGGTAGAAGGACACCAGCAGTTCCTGAGAGAGGTGGTTGTTCCTGAGTATTCTCAGGAAGTGCAGTCTCTGGTGTGCCTTCTTGATGGTATCCATGGTGTTGGTGCTCCAGGATAGGTCGTCGGCCAGGTGGACTCCCAGGAAGCGGAAGTTGGAGACCCTCTCCACGCAGTCACCGCTGATGATCAGGGGCAGGATGTCCGTTTTATTCCTCCTGAAGTCTATGACCAGCTCATTGGTCTTGGAGGTGTTCAGGGCCAGGTTGTTGACTGCACCAATCCGACAGCTTCTCCACCTCGTCCCGATATGCAGCCTCATCTCCCTCCGAGATGAGCCCCACTACGGTGGTGTCATCCGCAAATTTGATGGTGGAGTTGCTGGAGTGGGCAGGTGTGCAGTCATTTGTGTAGATGGAGTAGAGAAGGGGGCTCAGCACGCAGCCTTGTGGAGAGCCGGTGCTGAGGTACAGGCTCAATGACATGTGGCGACCCAACTGCACCCTCTTGGGGCAGTTGAATAAGAAGTCCTTAATCCACATGCAGATGGAGTTCGATAGACCCAGGTCTGACCGTTTGGACACCAGTCTCTCAGGTGCAATGGTGTTAAATGCCGAACTATAATTCACAAAAAGCAGCCGCACGTAGCTCACCCCCGTTTCCAGGTGACCCAGGGAGGAGTGTAGGGCTGTGGCGATGGCGTCCTCTGTGGACCTGTTGGCTCTGTAGGCAAACTG
The DNA here is from genome assembly GCF_033978795.1 of Nerophis ophidion. NCBI lineage: Eukaryota > Metazoa > Chordata > Actinopteri > Syngnathiformes > Syngnathidae > Nerophis > Nerophis ophidion. The sequence goes on along the minus strand of NC_084631.1, from coordinate 15,713,173 downwards.
GTGTGGGTCAAGCTCAGGAGGGAGGACTGAGGTAATATGGGTCCGTACCAGCTTCTCGAAGCACTTCATAGCTATAGGTGTCAGTGCAACTGGACGGTAGTCATTCAGGCAGCTGACACAGTTCTTCTTTGGCACTGGGATTATTGTGGAGGTCTTCAGGCATGATGTGACGACGGCCTGAGAAAGGGACTGGGTGAAGATCTTTGTAAATACTCCAGCCAGCTGGTCTACACAGTCCCTCAGTACCTGTCCCGGGACCCCATCTGGGGCTGTAGCCTTCTTTGGGTTCACTGCCCTCAGCGTGCGTCTCACCTCATGCTCTTCCAGTATAAGGGTGCAGCTGCTATGGGTTTTAGGTGGGGGTGTTGTGACGGCCGCAGGTGTTTTTCTCTCGAATCGGGCGAAGAAGCTGTTTAACTCCCCCGCTCGAGAGGCGTCGCTGTCAGCCGACGGGTTACTGTGTCTGAAGTTGGTCATGTGTTTTACTTTGGCCTAAATTAAATATTTTTAATCATAAAAATGGCTAAACGACAACTACAAATATCAACACTGCAGTAGGATTGGCCACTAAAAGGAAACCAAACTAGTCAGAACGCACTGTAAGGCTCAGCCTTACAGTGTAAATGTGACTAAAGCGTGTTCATTTATGTCTTGAAGGGTCTCAAATGTTCAAAAATGTATTTAGAAGATCATAGAACAGCTTTTTATGCTTGAGCTATGAACATATTTGATCTATAATGAATGATTCCTATTTCCCACTTCACCGAAATTAAATTATTTCTGTAACCTTTTTATTGTGTATGAAATTCCGACTGTAACATTGCATTTGTGCTCAAATATTGTTTTATTTTTTTAAGTTTATTTATATTGTGCACGCGAGTAATAACCTGTGATTGATGTCAGCGATACACAAGGGACGACGGTATTATTATTTGTAAATAAAATCAATGAATATGTATGCTTATATACACTATATATATATACATACATATATATATATATATATATATATATATATATATATATATATATATATATATATATAGTGTATAGTGCTGTCTAATTATTATATTTTTTTTCAATCAGAATAATCACATTTTACAATGTGTATTTATTATAATCAAGCACATAATACTCACTTCTATTGTATATATTAACCTAAAAAATTATCCCAATTTATGAGCACAAATGCCATTTTATAGTCAGAAAATCATACAGGAAAATGTTTGAATTGCACTTCATTTATTTGTTTTAGGCTTTTATCCAAACGACGATCTGGGTTTATTTTGAAAACATTTTTAACCAGTGAGGACACGAGTTAGAGTCCCTCACTCATCTTTGCTCTGACATATGCATTGACCGTACACAAAAATTCACATTGTAGGAATTTTAAATAATTTATTTGTAAATGATGGTGGAAAATAAGTATTTGGTCAACCATTCAAAGCTCTCACTGATGGAAGGAGGTTTTGGCTCAAAATCTCACGATACATGGCCCCATTCATTCTTTCCTTAACACGGATCAGTTGTCCGGTCCCCTTAGCAGAAAAACAGCCAGTGTGTCAGAACGCACACACAAAGTGCATACAAGCAATAACATCTTAGAGAGGAGGCATGGCTAAAAATGACAATGTGGTGAAGTACAATATGGAGGTATTTGGGTTCAAAACTAACAATAAAGGTGACACTTTAAACAAGGAGGCTGCAAATTCCACTTCAAAACACACCTCGCCAAATGTGGCGATTAGTATTACCACCGTTGCATACCACTTAGGTAAACATTTACATAATAAGCATTGTGATCTCCACAAGGAGTTATAAAGAGTGACAGGTAATAATGTTGTTACACCTGTCCTACTGTTCAGCTCCGGTGCAGACCGTAGTCGAGGAGCACAGAGCAGACGTTCCTTATCGGGTTGATGTTTTTACCCTTCACTTCACCCGGCAATTGGTCTGCTAAGCTCCACTTTCGGGTCAGAATGACAAGGCCGCCGATTTGTGACAATCTGGTTGCTTGATTAATAGTTTTGCAGGACACAACTGGACCTGTTCATCACTGTCCTGCACAATGCACACGCTAGCTCTCTCTCTTTTTACTCGCCCACTCACTCACTGACGCCACTCAGCCATCACGATGACATTCTCGCAAACTGTACGCTACTCTCATAAGTAAACTAGCTCCTTCTTGTGCACATGTAGATACATAACATGTATGTACATAACATGTAGACACGTAACATGTACGTACGTAACATGTAGATGTATAACATGTTCATACATAACATGTAGATTTGTAGACACGCACACAGCTGCTTGGCTTGATGCCAAATATTAGCGGAGTCAAAATGACTGAATTTTGTAACAAATTCCAACAATTTGTGTTTTGTCTTTAACAAATGTGTGTTTTACTGCTATTTGGCTTATCTGTGTACAATTATCCATTGTTTTTTGTACTTACTGACTAGTTCATACTATTTATTTTTCCTAAAAGCACAGACTAGGAGTGGCAACTATAAATCCTGATGTCAATAAAGCTTATTATAGTCTAATGCAATAATTTTTCATTTTTTCCTATGAGTAAGTGCAGTTTGGAAAATTGACCTAAGAGTTTAAAATCAGGTCAAAAGTTTAAAAAAATGACAAGGCTTACGACTGTAGGTACGGGGGAAATTAATGACTTAAAACAGGAATTATAAACACAAGTGATGTCCATGACACACACCCTGAAACAGTATTGTTCCACAAATCTCATAAAAGGTGAGATGTAAATAGGGTACACAATCGAAAATTTAATTTTACTTTTAACCTAAACATGCATAAATGAAACCTGGTTCATTTATGAGCTCAGGCCAAAACAACTTGGTAAATTTATTGACCGGTGTATTTGATTTTTTGTGGCAGAGGGGTTAGTGCGTCTGTCTCACAATACGAAGGTCCTGCAGTCCTGGGTTCAAATCCAGGCTCGGGATCTTTCTGTGTGGAGTTTGCATGTTCTCCCCGTGAATGCGTGGGTTCCCTCCGAGTACTCCGGCTTCCTCCCACTTCCAAAGACATGCACCTGGGGATAGGTTGATTGGCAACACTAAATTGGCCCTAGTGTGTGAATGTGAGTGTGAATGTTGTCTGTCTATCTGTGTTAGCCCTGCGATGAGGTGGCGACTTGTCCAGGGTGTACCCAGCCTTCCGCCCGACTGTAGCTGAGATAGGCCCCAGCGCCCCCCGCGACCCCGAAAGGGAATAAGCGGTAGAAAATGGATGGATGGATGAATAAGCGGTAGAAAATGGATGGATGGATGGATGATAGATCTTCATTGATCCCTTGAGAGTCTGCTGTTTAGAAGATTGAGGTAAATGTTAAGATGAAGTCTCACGTCACAAATGAAACGACTTTACAACTGTCTGTGTGAGGTAAGAGGTCATCATTGAATAAAGGAATTACAAACACCTGGGCTTGCAAAAAGGAAGTCAAATACGTCAAAAGTCTCACAAGGAGGTTCCACTAAGATTTTAATTTGGATCATTGGATTCAGAGTCCAGTGTGCTAACCATTACACCATGGAACCTGCATGAACATGTGTAAAAAATAAAGTTTAAAAGAGAATTTAAGTCCCTACCTTTAGTCAAAAGTGATTTATGACCCCCCATAAATCAATGATTTATGACCCTCAAGGTCAAAGGTCAATGATTTATGAGGGGTCAAGTTCAAAGGTTAATGATTTATGAGGGGGTCAAGGTTAAAGGTCAAAGTCAAAGGTCAAAGTCAAAGGTCAGGTTCAAATGTCAAGGTCAAGTGGGTGTGGCTTACCCGGAAGAGGGTGGAGTTAAGACCTGCGGTGGGAGTGGTTAAACCAGGAAGAGGGTGGAGTTTTAAACAGAAAGAGGGCAGAGTTAAGACCTGCGGTGGGAGTGGTTAAACCAGGAAGAGGGTGGAGTTAAGACCTGACAGGGAACAAAGGAGGGTTCAGTTTTTTTAAGAAAGCAATGTCATCTGAGCAGCATGTGACCATATATTTGATAGTTTAAATGTTTACGATCGTTTGAAACAACTTCCAGATTTCGATGTATTGATGGCTGGGAATGTTACGTGTGGAGATGTGGACACACACGCACACACACACACACACACACACACACACACACACACACACACACACACACACACACACACACACACACACACGTAGAGGAGGGGTACAAAAGGGCGGTGTAAGGCTTAGTCATTATTTGGAGCTTTATACGTTAGCGTAAAGACTTTGTTCGATTCGGTCATGATTAGTGAAACGCCTGTGTCGATTTATAAAAATAATAAAACTTACATTGACGCTCCGCAAAAAAGTCGAGTGTTTCTAAATCGTATTCAGATGCCGCCGACCGAGTCTTTGCGTGAGAAATGGGACTTGGAAGCGTACGGGATGGAGGGATCTTTTGGATTTGTATTCAGATACGAAATGGGTGATATCTGCTTATTTCAGCTAAAAGAAAGAAGAGACGGAAGCCCTTTCTCGATATTTTCATCGTTATCTACCGTGGATTGGGAAGTTTTTGGTGGACACGGACACACGCACACACACGCACACACGCACACACACACACACACACACACACAGACACACACACACACACGCACACACGCACACACGCACACACGCACACACACACACACACACACACACACACACACACACACACACACACACACACACACACACACACACACACATTCGTACGCACTGAAACAACTTCCATACCTCACGAAAACATATTTAAACAGATGGAAAAAACTATCGCAGAACACAGTGTCACGTAGCAACTGGTCTTTACGGTCGTTTGAATCAACAGGTCAGTTTGGGGTACAAAGGAGGGTTCAGTTTTTATGGAAGCTTGAGAATGTCGTATGAATAGCAACTGGCCACCCATCTGACAGTTTAAATGTTTACGATCGTCTGAAACAACAGGACACGCACGCACGCACACACGCACGCACGCACGCACACACACACACATACACACACACACACACACACACACACACACACACCATTACCTCTGCTTTACCATGTTATTAGACATTGGTTTAACTCCATTTAAGCATTTAAACGTTAAAAGCATTGCACTTGTACGACGTTGTAATACTTTTTTTTTTACCAGCCGATGACGACGAAGTGAAAGACGATGAACTTTGCTTAAACGGTCTTACAAAGTTGGAAGATGATTATCGAGGTGTGTTTAAACCTTCGAATTATTTAATATTGTGTGTATTCATTATTTTGTTTTATAGAGGATTTGCCGTAAGATCCTAACGCGATCGTTTTAACACAATCGCAGTCTGGTGAGTCAAATGATTCTCATTTTACAAGAAAAAAAACATGCGGTATACGATACATATATACATATATTTACTTACATCTCCGGCTCGCTCGTCTCCCTTAAAGCTGGCGGGTCCGTCAACGGCCGTTCCAGGCAGAGGAGAAGGCTTGATTGTGCCAAAGACTCCAGACATCGAATCCTTGCTCCGAGGGGAAATCATCGAAAACGACGGTGAATGTCCGACAGGCACCCGCTGTAAGTTTTTCTCGTTTTCTGTAAGCTTTTTAAGATTCTCAGGAGCTTTAAAGAGCTCCTCTCACTCTAATGTCTTTCGCTCAAATGAATTTCGCGCCTAAGGGGAATGGGCGGGGACTGATTCCGGAGGTGGGCGGTTGTTTCCGCCAAGCAACCTTCTGGTTGAAATGGAGTGTGGATCAAGATGGATCCCTACTCTATATTCTTTTATTTAACCCAATGTTTTTTAAATACGTGTATAATGCTTTATATCCTATGTGTTGTGAATTCCATCCTACAATATCTTCCAAGGAACCCAAAGAAATGTTACCACACCTCCCGCTTTATTTATTCTATAGATTACCTGAACTATTTCATAAACTAAATCTTGTCTTGTTTCTGATGTTATGTTTTTTTATGCTCATCAATGCACTGTTGGACTGCGAGCACACAACTACTTTCCTTGCTTTGTTTTCCTCTATCCAGTTAACTGCCATATAAATTGCTACCAATTCCCCCGTAAAAACAGATAGTTTATCACTGATTATTTTATTTAATACTATGTTTCCTTGTGGGATAACTGCTACAGCTCTTACCTTTTTTTTTTTTTTTATATAGTTTTTGATGCATCCGTATATATCATATCTCAATCCATTTTTCTATCCGGTAACTATTTAAATTTCTATTCTTTAGTAATTGCATGTTTTCTTTTGGGTTATCAAACATCCACGGTGGTATTGCAGGCATTGGTACCGTAGGACTAACTTTAATATTGTCAATTTTAACTTTATTACATATGTCTCCTATAATCCACCCAAAACTATTCTTTTTTGTTTTCTCTTTTTCTTGGCAAATTGGTATTTAAATACTTGTACCTCTTCTATATTTTCACCTTAGAGTTTTTATTTGGAGCTTGTTTGGTACTTTTGTCTTTGTAAAATGTATGACTTTTGTCTTTCCAACAGAGAATCTTAAACCTCAAGCCGTTCCCCAGTCTTGAACATTATTTACCACTTTGTTAGTTTTTTGATTATTTCTTTTGACTCTAAATAATATACTAGTCTTTCATTAATCTTTTTTTTTTTCCATTACTTTTCCCCAAATTTATAATTTCCTGCCTCTTCCGGGTCTTACCCTGACTTGCATATTGGAATTGTTACCGCTAATTTTCCCCTCTGCCGGTCATTCTCCTTCTTCATATATCCTGTCATATCATTTCAAGACCACTTCTTTGACGATGCCACCTAAGTTTTTGATCATTTGATAACCCGCTAGGTCTTTCCCCGGTGACGTATTTTTAACCTTTTTCAAAATTCAAACCATTTCATTCAAAGAAAATGTCATATCCATAGTGTTGGTAAAGCTATTAACGTTGTCTTCCATCATTTCCCCAATATTTAAACTCATTGTTTTTTCTCTCTTTTGTTTTTCCACATTTCTCAAATTATCATTACTGTGCACTTTAACAAATGTTTTTGCTAAAGGTTCTGCTGTTTCTTTACCCGTGACTACATCTTCTTTGATAAATGTGGCACATCATCCTCTTTACCCTTCATTCCTATCTTTACGAATCGTTATATATCCTTTTATTATAAAGTTTAATTTTGGCTTCAGCCCTGTTTCTTGAATACAAATTATACGTGGTTTAGTTTTCATATTTTTAATATATCCCTTTAATTCATGTTCGGTTGCTATCAAACTTCTGGCATTCCACCGGACAATTAACAGGGTGTTGGAATGTGGTAACATGACTCCGTCACGTCTACTCTCCGTAGTACAGCTTGCACCCGGTACCAAGATAGTTCTTTCAACAACTTTGATGCTGCTTTGACAATTATTTTGATCTTCTCAGTCTTATTTTTACTTTCATTTTGTATCAAAGCTGAGTTGTGCTCTCTGGTTTATTTTGCAAATGAACCGACAGAACATGATCATGTACAAGACTCGCCTACCCACAATGCACTGCAACCCAACGCTCCTGGTCGGATGTTTTTTTCGGGGTTCATGGAGAGATGCGGTAAAGAGTGGTAGCCAAGACACACGGTCACACACGGTCACACACGGTCACACACGGTCACACTCGGCAATTATTTTGACCTGGGGAGCAGATATAGAGGAAAAAATGTGTCTGGGGGGCCGGGATATCTGATTTTCAGGTACAAAAAACTTCACAATGACACAAAATAAACACAACAGTTAAACCTCACACTAAAAACAAGACATTGACTTGTACGTTCAAAAGACAGAATAGAACAAGTCAAGACATGCAATGCCATCTACAAAATGTTATGTAAATGTTAGTCATTACACACGCGGCTATGGTTTTGATGTATTTGTTACAGACATGTTTACGTCAAGTAACATCACATGGTTCCATTTGCACCTTTCAACAAATCTGAAAAGGAATATTAAGAAGTAAAACTTATATTTAATCCTACCTCTTCTCCGAGCACACGGTGACTGTACATACGGGTCGAAAAATGTTGACCTAATTCAGCATTTCTCAAAGTGTGGGGAATAGAGACATGACAGGTGGGGCGCGAGGAAAGGGAGGAAATTTTTATTTTTGATTTTTTTTACTATGCTTTCATTTTCTATACACACTGTAAATCACTTTGTGATTCTGTCTGTGAAATCCGCCGTATAAATAAATGTAAATTACTTATTTTTCCTGTAGGCTTTAAATTTCTCGGCAGGAGCGAAAGTTTGACAGACATAGCAACAGTAACTTTTGCAGGCAGGGCTAAGAGGAACAAACTTTCGCGCGGATGGGTAGCAGGCTAATGTGCGGACCACAATTACACAAAATGGATACATTTGCAACTCGCACCTCAAAGGTCTGCGGAGAAACAAAAATATGACGGGTCTAATCAACCAAAAAGTCAACCTAAAAGAAAATATGGCGAAGGGTATCTTGCTCTTGGATTCACGGCAGCGGAGGTGGGGGCAGAGGAGAGACCCCTGTGTGTTCTTTGTCTAAAACGGCTAGCAGCAGACAGCATGAGGCCCAACAAAGTAAAGAGACAACTCGAGACCACACATGATGTCCAATAAATTGTTTTGTTGGGGCGATGGGGGTAGGTGGGCCTTGAGTCTAAAGTGGGGATGACAGAAAAAAAAAAAGTTTGAGAAGCCCTGACCTAATTGTACGGATCTCACTTTAAACGGCAAACCGATCATTTAAATGTTTTCACTTTGAATATGAAACGAGGAGTAAAATGTACAATGTACAATATTATCAATTATTTCACAAGGACATGTTTTAAGGATATTGTACAGTATAATTAAATCTAAAATGAATGTGATCACTTTCAGGATCATTTTATTTTTAGCCAGTAAACAACTGTTATGTACTTTTGAATCGGGTTTTCCCCTTTAAATAACAAAAATTATAGAATTTTACAATATTCATTATTATTAAATATTAAATGTGCCAACTAGTTTTACGGCATACATCATCCCCCCTTTACCCATTTGTTAAAAAGACGAAAGTTGATGCGAACGCCTACGTGCTGTCAGAAAACTAAAAGAAGAAGAATGCCTTTGTGCAATTACTGCTAATAAATCAATCAATAAAATGCATCAGTCAAATAGTACAGGCAACTTCGTTAACATGGAGCCACAGACAATTTCATTCAAAAAGTCCCAATTGCTAACATAAAGATACAACAACAAATAAAGGCAAAGAAGGCCTAGTAGGTAATTACAACAACAGACAAAGTATTAAAAATGTCGGTCCAATAACTGCACAGGGATGGGCAGAGCCAAAACATGTGTAGCAAGTAAGCTGGAGACTGTTGACACTGAAATAAGGCTATATGTGGCACAGATACAAGATTTATAAACTCTACTTAAACCCCCACTTAAGAACTTTCAGTTTTGGTTTATATTGGCCGCACCAGTGAACCAAAGCGATGGCGTTTTCCCAAAAGGAAAACCACATTTACCATGAGGACTAGCGCATATAGCGTCAAACTGACACGAAAATGCCACAATGATTCTGTATTACTGAACTTTCCACAGTTTTCTACCACTTATTCCCTTTTGGGGACGTGGGGGTCGCTGGCGCCTATCTCAGCTACAATCGGGTGGAAGGAGGTGTACACCCTGGACAAGTCGCCCCCTCATTGCAGGGTCAACATAGACGGACAACATTCACACCAACCTACATATTTTACTCAAACCTTATATTTGCAGTTTGAAGTCACTGCATTGTTTTTTCCTTGTACAGTTCTTTTGAGTTTGTTGCGTGGTTGGTCAGTGTGGAACTGCGAAGTATCGCGCTGGTGGGTATTTATTGCTACCACACAAATTTCCAGTAGCTAAAATTTGTATTATTATTCTGATTTGAGCATTGAAAGTCACTTACTAGTTTAGCAGGAACAGATCCAAAGCAGCATTGGTCTAAAATCTCTTGTCTTTTGACCTCACGCAAGTTAGTGAAAGTCGTGCCATTGTTGATCCTTGATTGTCCCTCCCTTTTTTTTTTTTTTGAAAACCCGATTCAAAAGTACATAACAGTTGTTTACTGGCTAAAAATAAAATGATCCTGAAAGTGATCACATTCATTTTAGATTTAATTATACTGTACAATATCCTTAAAACATGTCCTTGTGAAATAATTGATAATATTGTACATTGTACATTTTACTCCTCGTTTCATATTCAAAGTGAAAACATTTAAATGATCGGTTTGCCGTTTAAAGTGAGATCCGTACAATTAGGTCAGGGCTTCTCAAACTTTTTTTTTTTCTGTCATCCCCACTTTAGACTCAAGGCCCACCTACCCCCATCGCCCCAACAAAACAATTTATTGGACATCATGTGTGGTCTCGAGTTGTCTCTTTACTTTGTTGGGCCTTATGCTGTCTGCTGCTAGCCGTTTTAGACAAAGAACACACAGGGGTCTCTCCTCTGCCCCCACCTCCGCTGCCGTGAATCCAAGAGCAAGATACCCTTCGCCATATTTTCTTTTAGGTTGACTTTTTGGTTGATTAGACCCGTCATATTTTTGTTTCTCCGCAGACCTTTGAGGTGCGAGTTGCAAATGTATCCATTTTGTGTAATTGTGGTCCGCACATTAGCCTGCTACCCATCCGCGCGAAAGTTTGTTCCTCTTAGCCCTGCCTGCAAAAGTTACTGTTGCTATGTCTGTCAAACTTTCGCTCCTGCCGAGAAATTTAAAGCCTACAGGAAAAATAAGTAATTTACATTTATTTATACGGCGGATTTCACAGACAGAATCACAAAGTGATTTACAGTGTGTATAGAAAATGAAAGCATAGTAAAAAAAATCAAAAATAAAAATTTCCTCCCTTTCCTCGCGCCCCACCTGTCATGTCTCTATTCCCCACACTTTGAGAAATGCTGAATTAGGTCAACATTTTTCGACCCGTATGTACAGTCACCGTGTGCTCGGAGAAGAGGTAGGATTAAATATAAGTTTTACTTCTTAATATTCCTTTTCAGATTTGTTGAAAGGTGCAAATGGAACCATGTGATGTTACTTGACGTAAACATGTCTGTAACAAATACATCAAAACCATAGCCGCGTGTGTAATGACTAACATTTACATAACATTTTGTAGATGGCATTGCATGTCTTGACTTGTTCTATTCTGTCTTTTGAACGTACAAGTCAATGTCTTGTTTTTAGTGTGAGGTTTAACTGTTGTGTTTATTTTGTGTCATTGTGAAGTTTTTTGTACCTGAAAATCAGATATCCCGGCCCCCCAGACACATTTTTTCCTCTATATCTGCTCCCCAGGTCAAAATAATTGCCGAGTGTGACCGTGTGTGACCGTGTGTGACCGTGTGTGACCGTGTGTCTTGGCTACCACTCTTTACCGCATCTCTCCATGAACCCCGAAAAAAACATCCGACCAGGAGCGTTGGGTTGCAGTGCATTGTGGGTAGGCGAGTCTTGTACATGATCATGTTCTGTCGGTTCATTTGCAAAATAAACCAGAGAGCACAACTCAGCTTTGATACAAAATGAAAGTAAAAATAAGACTGAGAAGATCAAAATAATTGTCAAAGCAGCATCAAAGTTGTTGAAAGAACTATCTTGGTACCGGGTGCAAGCTGTACTACGGAGAGTAGACGTGACGGAGTCATGTTACCACATTCCAACACCCTGTTAATTGTCCGGTGGAATGCCAGAAGTTTGATAGCAACCGAACATGAATTAAAGGGATATATTAAAAATATGAAAACTAAACCACGTATAATTTGTATTCAAGAAACAGGGCTGAAGCCAAAATTAAACTTTATAATAAAAGGATATATAACGATTCGTAAAGATAGGAATGAAGGGTAAAGAGGATGATGTGCCACATTTATCAAAGAAGATGTAGTCACGGGTAAAGAAACAGCAGAACCTTTAGCAAAAACATTTGTTAAAGTGCACAGTAATGATAATTTGAGAAATGTGGAAAAACAAAAGAGAGAAAAAACAATGAGTTTAAATATTGGGGAAATGATGGAAGACAACGTTAATAGCTTTACCAACACTATGGATATGACATTTTCTTTGAATGAAATGGTTCGAATTTTGAAAAAGGTTAAAAATACGTCACCGGGGAAAGACCTAGCGGGTTATCAAATGATCAAAAACTTAGGTGGCATCGTCAAAGAAGTGGTCTTGAAATGATATGACAGGATATATGAAGAAGGAGAATGACCGGCAGAGGGGAAAATTAGCGGTAACAATTCCAATATGCAAGTCAGGGTAAGACCCGGAAGAGGCAGGAAATTATAAATTTGGGGAAAAGTAATGGAAAAAAAAAAAGATTAATGAAAGACTAGTATATTATTTAGAGTCAAAAGAAATAATCAAAAAACTAACAAAGTGGTAAATAATGTTCAAGACTGGGGAACGGCTTGAGGTTTAAGATTCTCTGTTGGAAAGACAAAAGTCATACATTTTACAAAGACAAAAGTACCAAACAAGCTCCAAATAAAAACTCTAAGGTGAAAATATAGAAGAGGTACAAGTATTTAAATACCAATTTGCCAAGAAAAAGAGAAAACAAAAAAGAATAGTTTTGGGTGGATTATAGGAGACATATGTAATAAAGTTAAAATTGACAATATTAAAGTTAGTCCTACGGTACCAATGCCTGCAATACCACCGTGGATGTTTGATAACCCAAAAGAAAACATGCAATTACTAAAGAATAGAAATTTAAATAGTTACCGGATAGAAAAATGGATTGAGATATGATATATACGGATGCATCAAAAACTATATAAAAAAAAAAAAAAAGGTAAGAGCTGTAGCAGTTATCCCACAAGGAAACATAGTATTAAATAAAATAATCAGTGATAAACTATCTGTTTTTACGGGGGAATTGGTAGCAATTTATATGGCAGTTAACTGGATAGAGGAAAACAAAGCAAGGAAAGTAGTTGTGTGCTCGCAGTCCAACAGTGCATTGATGAGCATAAAAAAACATAGCATCAGAAACAAGACAAGATTTAGTTTATGAAATAGTTCAGGTAATCTATAGAATAAATAAAGCGGGAGGTGTGGTAACATTTCTTTGGGTTCCTTGGAAGATATTGTAGGATGGAATTCACAACACATAGGATATAAAGCATTATACACGTATTTAAAAAACATTGGGTTAAATAAAAGAATATAGAGTAGGGATCCATCTTGATCCACACTCCATTTCAACCAGAAGGTTGCTTGGCGGAAACAACCGCCCACCTCCGGAATCAGTCCCCGCCCATTCCCCTTAGGCGCGAAATTCATTTGAGCGAAAGACATTAGAGTGAGAGGAGCTCTTCAAAGCTCCTGAGAATCTTAAAAAGCTTACAGAAAACGAGAAAAACTTACAGCGGGTGCCTGTCGGACATTCACCGTCGTTTTCGATGATTTCCCCTCGGAGCAAGGATTCGATGTCTGGAGTCTTTGGCACAATCAAGCCTTCTCCTCTGCCTGGAACGGCCGTTGACGGACCCGCCAGCTTTAAGGGAGACGAGCGAGCCGGAGATGTAAGTAAATATATGTATATATGTATCGTATACCGCATGTTTTTTTTCTTGTAAAATGAGAATCATTTGACTCACCAGACTGCGATTGTGTTAAAACGATCGCGTTAGGATCTTACGGCAAATCCTCTATAAAACAAAATAATGAATACACACAATATTAAATAATTCGAAGGTTTAAACACACCTCGATAATCATCTTCCAACTTTGTAAGACCGTTTAAGCAAAGTTCATCGTCTTTCACTTCGTCGTCATCGGCTGGTAAAAAAAAAAGTATTACAACGTCGTACAAGTG